>NC_142787.1:8939697-9142197 GCF_988280905.1 Pimephales promelas
GTGTAATAGATTGGCAGTTAAACTACAATGGACTCAAAGCAACTCACAAACTGCACCAGAGTTATCTGACGCTGTGGTCACAGACCCATCTGTTACTGTGAAGGCCACAGTCTGTCACAATGAGATGCAACACACACTACGGAGCACAACAGCAAGATCCTTATTGAACATCAAACAGATGGACACAAAACAACACTGGACTGGACTAAAAATGCAGGGAAAACTGGCATGTTTAGACTTTGCTAACTCTACCTCTCATTCTATGTACAAAAATGCTGCAATAGGGGAAGATATTCTTCACTTCACTGCCAAGGCCAGACTAGGTGTTGTGTTACCAAACCAGATACAAACTAGCATTATGGTACCCTGAAAATTATTACCCACACTGCATATTGCATTCTAACTCTGATCACCTTGAGTCAGTTGCCCTTGCCCATATTGTAAATGGCTGTAAATAGGTATAAAGGGTTATATACAGCACACCATGACCGTATTGTAGACCTCATTGCAAGTGCTGTTCAAGACATATTTCCAAAAGATATGCCTATAAACATTCACGAGTATTACCGGACTGGTTTAACAGCTCTGATGATTTATTTTGTAACATCCCTAACACCCCTGACAATTGTGTTCATGGATACAGATAAAAAAACAGATAAAAAAGAGGTGCTATTCCTTGAAATAGGTTGTACGATTTGTATATGGACATACTGTAGCCTTTTTGGGAAAAAAAATAAAAAAATAAAATACCAACCCCTCCTTGCGCATGTAAGTTTGTGGCATTGATATTTGGCAGCCTGAGACATGTCCACAAACTGGCTGTTAGTGGACTGAGACTGGCAGGGCTACCAAAAGGAAAGTCCAAACAGCTGGCAAAGTTTTGCTCAATATCTGCTGTGATAGGCAGCCTTGCGGTGTGGCGTAAGCGATGTTTTATGTACCCTTGAATGTCAAAGCTGTGTTATCTCTGAGAATATTTGAACCCTTTCTGTAAGAAATTTGATTGGTGGATTCAAATAAAGAAATCAAATGTGTGTGTGTGTGTGTGTTTTCAGAGATGTAAATGAATGGAGCCATCAGTAAATGACAGTATTTTCATTATTCAGGCAATTATCTCTTGAATATGGTTCAGTCTGATTACAAGAAATCGAGCTAAACTAAATTTGACCATAGCGAGAATGATCAGTCTGTGTTTGCCTTCGTCACTGAACTGATTATAAATAAAAATGAATTGTGTTGCATGTCCGACTCGTGTCCACTAGAGTGCGCAGAAGAACTGATGTGATTGTCGTGTGTGTGTGTGTGTGTGTGTGTGTGTGTCGTATACTTTACATCAGTCAACAACAGCGTTCAGCTCGAGTGTAGCTGATGGCTTGCGATACACAACCTGTAGTATTTGCATTGGAAGCAGCCCAGTGTGTGTGTGTGTGTGTGTGTGTGTGATGACCGGAAGTGACGTAACGCGTGTACTGTCCGTGATGTCAGAGTTCGGCGTGGAGGAGAGTGACGCGAGTGCGTGATGACGTCGCGCGGAGATGATGATGAATGAGAAGATGATGATGATGACAGACAGAAGGAGAGAGACACAGATGTGAGAGAGCGCGACGCATTGATGGAGGAAACGATGCAGATGACGGAGGAGCGCTAAGGGGCTGTTGATATTCAGCATCAGTGTGTGTGTGTGTGTGTGTGTGTAGGCTATGTGTGTCCGCACGCGACGCGTTATTCTTCTCCAGCATGAGGAGCGTTGAGAGTCAGCGAGCGAGCGGAACGACTCGATTTACGGCGCACTGAATCTCACTCGCGCGAATAGCAGGACACACACACACACGGAGATCCGCGAGCAGCAAAATGGGGTATGTTACTGTGTTTACTGTGTGTGTTACTGTGCTTTACTACAGCGGGTGTGTGGAAGCTGTCTCCTGCCGCCAGATCATGCTTTGGGCAATCATAATCATGACATACTGAGTCATTATTGACACGACAAGTCAAAATGACATGGGGCATTGAAATAACATAAATTATTTAAACATCACATATTATTGTCTTTTCATCTCATAATTATGACTTGGGGTGTCATAATTATTACTTAGTTTGTCATTATTTTGATTCACCTTAGCATGATTGTGTTTTGTATTGTGGCAGAAATGGGTTTAGATTGGTCGTCATCTTCATGGTCACAGATTAATACCGCGGTATACCGTGATATGGATCCGTGAGTTTGGGGTCATCTCATTTGTTCACCTGAAGGGGTTGTGTTTGGTTTGAGTGTGTTGTTAGAAGAAGTCAAGGAGTCTCTTATAATTTCAACTTTTTATGTCATAATTATGAGACAAAAATTAAAATTGACTTGTTGAGAGAAATTTAGAGTTGGACATGACTGTCATAATTATAACAAAGTTGGAAATGACTGTCGAAATCAGACACAAAAAATTAAAATTGACTCATATGGCTTAAAAAAGTCAAAATTGAGTCATAATAATTACAAAAATGTAAAAACATAAAAAGTCAAATGATCAAAACCGACTGTCATTAATTATAACAAAAAGTTGATAATGACTGTCGAAATTTTGACATCTCAGGTCTTGAAATTAAACACCCTCCCTGTGGACACTGAAGCTCGAGTCACTATCGGCTGGTCATGTTTAATTTACTCGGTATTTAGATTTCTCAGATTTATTTAAACATGGAATGCAAGAACAATGCAAATGAAAAAGTCTACATAAATATAATATGAATATAAACTTTACATTTCAAATACTATTAATAAAGTCAAGTAAACCATCTGTAATAAAATAAGACCAAATAATCAAACAAGCGATAGCACAAATGAACAGAGGTGCGAATGTAATCCACTGGGTCGTCAGGTCTCAGTATTTAGATGCAGATTAGATGCAGAAATTAAATAAAGTCATGATGTAAAATAACACTGCATAGTCTTCTCTGGATATATTAAATAAATAAATAGATTAATCCTTATTACAGTTACAAAAGTTATTTGTTCAAGAGCATTAAGAGAGTTTTTGCAGTGAGTTTTGATGATTAACAACACACACACTCACACACACACACACACACACACACACACACAGAAGAACATTAGGCCACTCTCGCTTTAACAGCGAATGCACTGATCTAACGAACTGATACACATACCTGTACGTTTCCTCCTCCACTGTTTTTTCATCCTCCACACACACCGATCATAGACGCCGACTGGGTTTACTGGGAAACTCGCCAAGATCGGCATGTTGACGTGCGTGTGTGTGTGCTTGTGTCTGTTTGTGTGAAATTGTCCGTTCAAGCGCAAGAAGACGTGAAAGAGTTCAATATAGTATTCCTGTCCTGTCAGATGCGCTTCAGATGCAGTTTGAACACAAAACACACACGCACTCGCACATGCACACACACTCACTTTCACATACACTCACTCACGCACACACTCGCACGCACACACTCACTCTCATCCACACACAGAGTGCTCCAGTTATCTTCTCGCCTTCTTGTGCAAGAATGTTCAAATTGGCAAAGCTTAAAAAGTGACGGTTCTGTTAATGAGCCTTTAGAGAGTGTGTGTGTGTGAGAGAGAGAGAGTGTGTGTGTTTAAGATAGAGAGAGAGAGAGAGAGAGAGAGAGAGATTTTTGTGTGTGTGTGTGTGTGTGTGTGTGCGGGTGAGTGAGTGTGAGAGAGAGAGAGTGTGTGTGTGCGAGTGATTGTGTGTGTGTGTGTGAGTGAGTGACTGTTTGTGCAGGTGAGTGAGTTTGAGAGAGAGAGAGAGAGAGTGTGTGTGTGTGCACACGAGTCATTGTGTATGCAAGTGAGTGTGTGTATGCATGTATGTGAGTGAGTGTGTGTGCGATTGAGTGTGTGTGTGCAAGTGATCAAAGAAAGTCAAAATTTACTGTCATATCCTAATTGTCATCATAGGTGATATTCCTACATAAATTCAAAATCATGGTATAAAAAACTGAAATCCTGAAATAAAAAGTCTACATTATGACAGTCATTTATGACGTTTTGAGTCATCATCAGAATCATGAGCTCAATACTTCAGATCCTGCTAGATGAAGATGATTGGCACACACTTATATGCCGGTGTGTTATGATGCGGCGCTGTGAAACGGCAGCTGTGTCTGAAGTGTGCTGATTGGCTCAGGCCCAGATGATGTCATTGCTCCCTATGATGATGTCACTGTTGTTACGGAAGCTGTGATTGGCTTCAGAGTTTGCTTTACTTGATGGTTGTAAGTTTGTGTTTGATGACATTCACATGTTCTCTGATGGTCACATGACATGCAGGGAACAAGATTATTATAATAATAATTGTGTGTGTGTGTGTGTGTGTAAGTGCAGTTCTTGTGTGTGTGCAGTGATTTTGTGTGTGTGTGTGTGTGTGTGTAAGTGCAGTGATTGTGTGTGTGCCAGCATGTGATTGGTTGGATGGTGACTGCACTGTGAGCAGATGGACCGGCTCACCCTTGGCCTGTGTGTGTGTGTGTGCGCGTGCGTGCGTGCGTTCGTGTGTGCGTGTGTGTGTGTGTGTGTGTGTGTGTGTTAGAACAGCTGATGTCAAAGCCTCATCAGCTAGTTTGACTTTTATCTCTGTTTGAACAATGGCTCTGTGTGTTGTAGTCAAATTCATTCACAGCAGTCGAGCAGTGTGATAAGAGCTGATTTCCTCTAGACCATACACACACACACACTGTGTGCACACAATCACTGCACACACACACAATAATTGCACACTCGCACACACACACAATAATTGCACACTCATACACACACTATGCGAGCACACAATCACTACACACACACACACGCACACAAACAGACACATACACTCACTCTCACACACAGACCCACTCCAGTTCTTGCAAGGGTGCTCCATTAGAGTTCATGTTCATTCCCAGAAGATGTTTGATGCGACTCAGAGATTCACTCACTTCTGTGTGTTAATGTGATTAATGTGAGTGTGTGCTGTTAAATAAGAGTGTGAGACACTGGAGACTCGATCCGCCTGACCCACATTCTCAACACCCCCCCCCCCCCCACACACACACACAGATCAGTGTGAGGATCTGGAATAAAGCACACGGACTCAGATAAGATGTTCTGTGGGAGCAGGAACAGGGAAGCTTGCTTTGCACGCTGGGATTTGCGTTGTGCTCGAGCCGATGATGAGGATGATGATGATGAGCGGGTGATAAATTCGTCCACACACAGATGGACTCGAGTCCTGGCCTCCAGCGACGTGTTAATAGTCATTCTCCACAGAAAATCCTTCATAATCCTAATCTGACTGTGGACGGGCAGTTGATGTGCTGGAGGATTGTGGGTAACGCTGGTTTCCCATCATGCACTTGTGTGTGTGTGTGTGTGTGTATTTGCAGAGAACAGCCAATCTTTAGCACCAGAGCTCACGTCTTCCAGATCGACCCCAACACGAAGAAGAACTGGGTCCCCACCAGCAAACACGCCGTCACTGTCTCGTACTTCTACGACAGCACACGCAACGTGTACCGCATCATCAGCCTCGACGGGTCAAAGGTCAGACATTCATCAAGTGAATCATTCATTTGATTAAATGTTGCTTGCATTGTTTTCCAGCACAAATATCTAAACGTTCCTCAATCCTCATGCATTGACTGCTGAACCGCTGAGTTTGAATGAAGTTGTTTTTTTGACCCTTTGATGAATATTTCTTCACGTCTGCTTCTATTTAATTCCTTAAACTCTCTTCACTTGGTCTCCGTTCAGACTCAGTCCAAATCTGATGTTTGTGCAGGAATCCGCATCGGTGTAGGGAGTGTGAACAGCCAAACATCACATGAAATGCTATTTCTACAAATGTGGAGTGTAGGGCTGAGAATTAGAAACTTGTTATGAAATGAATATTTTGATTCCTCTTATGGATTCCTCTGTGTATCTCAGCATGAGTGTATAGTGCTCGAGCGAGAGACTGTGTGTTCTATCCTCGTGTGTATCAGTGTACTGGACCCGCAGCTCTTAAAGTGACAGCACTAATATTCCTCCGTCTCTATAATAACACTAATCACACAACAGGAGTCTGAGAATACACACTCGCTCTTCACTAAACTGCATTTATTACAGTTTCTGAACCTGAAAATCTTCAAACACTGTCTATATCAGTCGTATCTTTGTTCAGTTGTGTCTTATTTGTTGCGATTGCTATTTTTTTATTTGTTCTTTTTTAATCACAGAATGTTTTATTTAATAATAATAGTGGATATTAGTTGGGCTAGTTGTTCTTCTGTGGTGTTTAAACCTCAGGCAAACGCTCCTGTGTAACAGTTCTTCAGTTGATAATTTCAGCTGCAGTTACAGTTCCACAATAACACTAATTGTGAATGATATCCAAGGGTTTTTACGGTTTTGGAATCGAAATTTGGAATCGATAAGCAGAATCAAAATCAGAATTGTTCAAACTCAAACGAAGCCCAACTCTTGGAATCCTATTGGAATCTCATTACTGTAAATGTGCTTCAGTCTCGGATCGGGTTTCACTGTCGCTCTCGTGAACGCGTCAGACGCTGTTATAGAAAACATTATAATGGAGACGTGTGGAGTTCTGAGACCGGCTGATCTGTGTGTGTTTGTGTGTGTGTGTGTTTACAGGCCATCATTAACAGCACCATCACCCCGAACATGACCTTTACCAAGACCTCGCACAAGTTTGGGCAGTGGGCGGACAGCCGGGCCAACACCGTCTACGGCCTGGGCTTCTCCTCCGAGGCGCTGCTCAGCAAAGTACGCTCTACACACTCAACATGTGCATTTCTACACACTGCACACTCTCAAATTGTGCATTTCTACACACTCTCGACATGCACATTTCTACACCTTAATACACTCATCTTAAATCAAATAAATTGTTTGTTTACTTGATGCTGATGGTCAGCTGATGTATGACCTAAACTTCACTGAATGTGACCCCGGAATAACGGCGGTAAAACTGCTGTAGAATGTCACATTTAACTCAGGAAAGATATTGAATGACCATAAACTCGATAGTCCGCTAGAAAAATAAATAATGAAAAATATTGTGTCGGGAATGGGAAAGGGTGTGTGGGCAATGAGGAAGCGTGTGTCGGGAATGGGGAAGCGAGTGCCGGGAAGGGGGGGAAGCGAGTGCCGGGAATGGGGGGGAAACGAGTGCCGGGAAGGGGGGGAAGCGTGTGTCGGGAATGGGGGGAAGCATGTGTCGGGAATGGGGGGAAGCATGTGTCGGGAATGGGGGGAAGCGTGTGTCGTGAATGAGGGGAAGCGTGTGTCGGGAATGGGGGGAAGCGTGTGTTGGTAATGGGGAAGCGTGTGTCGGAATGGGGGGAAGCAAGTGTCGGGAAGGGGGACGCGTGTGTCGGGAATGGGGAAGCGTGTGTCGGGAATGGGGAAGCGTGTGTCGGAATGGGGAAGCGAGTGTCTGGAAGGGGGAAGCGAGTGTCTGGAAGGGGGAAGCATGTGCCGGGAATGGGGGGAAGCGAGTGTCGGTAAGGGGGAAGTGAGTGTCGGGAATGGGGAAGCGAGTGTCGGGAATGGGGAAGTGTGTGTCTCTGACGCAGTTTTCCGTCTGTGTGTAGTTTGCTGAGAAGTTTGCGGAGTTCAAAGAAGCCGCGCGATTAGCGAAAGAGAAATCTCAGGAGAAGATGGAGCTGACCAGTTCACCTTCACAGGTATAAACCAAACCATCACTGTATGTGTGTGTGTGAGAGATTGTTTGAGAGTGTTTTTGAGTATGAGTTTGGGTGTGTATATTTGAATGTGTGTTTGTTTATATATGTGTGTGTGAGTTTGATTGAGTGTGTTTGTGAGGATGAGTTTGAGTGTGTATGTTTGAATGTGTGTTTGTTTATATATATGTGTGTGTGTGTGTTTGTGTTTTTCTACTTCAATCTATTGACATCAATCACATTGTCTCTCAAGCGCAAACCTGTGTCGTGCTTCCCGCGCTTCAAGGTAAGGAGCAAACGCTCATGAGCGTCAGTACCCGCTGACTCTGACCTGTGAGACCCAGATCAGTCGTCCAGAACCAGTCCGTCCCAATCCTCCCTCACTTAAGACACCCGTCCCTCCTCACACTCCTCTATCCCTGCAGCCGATCCTCTGTGAATAATGTGCTCTTGATTAACATGAGATGTTGTCGTTTCTCTCACGGTGTCGTTCAATCCCCTAAAACGAGCAGATCCGTGGTGCGTCAAAGGTAAGCCTGAGGCTGACGACCCTGAACTTTCACCCCTGATATATCATCAGCTCCAGTCTACCAAAGAACGTATATTGACAAAAAGTGAAAGCCAATAGAACGTTCCATTGCAACACCAACACCCAGCAGCAGCCCTACACAGCCGCCATTTTGGAGTGAAAGCGACTCGGCAGTGGCTCGGCAGTCAAATATTATACATATATTTAGTCCAGTGCAGAGGTCATTTTTAGGTTGAAATAATTAGGTGATTATTTTACTCACAACAGTTAACGTTATAGTATTTAAAAAGAAGTTGCTACTTAACCAGGCTTTTCCCCCCACATTAACTTAAGACAGGGAGGTTCAAGGATTTAATTATATTATATTACTCTCCACATTAAAGGACAACTCCGGCGCAAAATGAACCTTTAGTCTAATTACACATTGTTACCTAGTCAACCGTTATCTGAGATTTGTTTTCATCAGGGTTCTCAAGTTTGAGCAAAAGCTTGGAGTGAGATCACACGCGGTTAGGGGAGGAGCCATAATGAAGCCCCGCCCCACCCATCACCGCCCCCAATTTTACCCATTGTTCATAATTAACCAGAACAAATTAAAATTATAACAATTAGTAAATCTGATAAATGACAGAGCAATTCATCACATCAAATACTCTTTAATGCAGTATTACAAATATAGCTAACCAAAAATATAACAAATTGCTCCAAACAGTTTCAAACAAATCTTTAAAAATTGCATTTTAATTTTTGAATGCGTCTTCTATCTAGACGAATGATTTATTGTGTGATGGGACATTGAGAACAAATGGACAGATTAGAGTGCACCACCTCTTCCACTGTCTCCTCCTCTAATCTGGCAACCTTTTTAGGGGGCTTACCCTTTGGTGCCCAAAATGACAAAATATCTTTCTGCTTTTTTTCTGACATCTTTGAAAAATACAAATGCAACATTATGACAATGATTAAATATTACCCAGAGCAATCTGCTGTAATACATCCTTAATGTAACTAGAAAGACTATTAATATTACAGTATAATATAATTTAAAATAAAATCAGTAAATCTTCATTCCTTTCCATACCCACTAACATTTCTCTTAGTTTCAGATAACGTAAGATAGCCAAACTGAGCCTGGTTGCAAAGTAGTTGTAGAGTTTTTGACAGCATCAATAATAATGTACGATGGGCTACATATTAAATGTTCTAGCCCAAAAATGTTAGACGAGCTTCTTCCAACTTACCTTTTTCTCCATCACGACACATGTGTTCGCGCGATATTTTTGGTTACCTAGTAACGAACGTAAGGTGGCCGAGGATGTTCCGTCCATTTCGGTGTGTTCGCGCTACTGAATGACATGTCATGTATAGATCAGTGGTGCACGCAGCGCGCATATATGTTGCCTAGTAACGAACGCAATCTGGCGGAGATACGCGCTGGCGGCAGGAAACTTCACTTTGTTTGCCTGCGCCTCGTATACAACGTTAGAAAGCTTTCAGCCAGGACAACTTGGTTGGCATTGCCTTTTCAGCGTGAGAAATACACAGTGTGGCGTGTGAGCGTGTGAACCGGTCGAAATGAGTGTGTCTCACGGCCAATGCGTGAGACTTGAGAACCCTGGTTTTCATGATTGCCGAATGTAAATAGTTTTATCTCTAAAAACAGTTTAGCCTATAACGCTAGTATAATGCTAGTATATAGGGCATAGAGTAATGACAAATAAAAATCGCTTGTTATTACCACTAACAAGGCTCAAAATAGCCCCACACTAACACGACAGCATAAAAAGAGTCCCTACATTTAAACCGAAGCATTGAGAACTTTGTCAGTGTCCACACAGTTTAATAAGAAGATATTTTATACACACAGTCAACTTCGCGAATACAGGAAGAAGCCATCTTTGAAAAATAGTCTCTACCAGTCGATCTACGAACGCCGATCCATGTGCGCTGGTGAGATGTGAATAAGGTGATAAGGTGAGCGCGAACAGTAGGCTACGTGTACATATTGAAGACAAGTAAACGGTTTGTGTTTGTGTTTCTTCTGGAAACAACGGATCATATGAGATTCTGCACAGTTCAGCGCACTTGGATCGGCGTTCGTAGATCGACTGGTAGAGACTATTTTTCAAAGATGGCTTCTTCCTGTATTCGCGAAATTTACTGTGTGTATAAAATATCTTCTTATTAAACTGTGTGGACACTGACAAAGTTCTCAACGCTTCGGTTTGAATGTAGGGACCCTTGTTATGCTGTCGTTTTGGTGTGGGGCTATTTTGAGCCTTGTTAGTGGTAATAACAAGCGATTTTTATTTGTCATTACTCTATGCCCTATATACAGGGTTCTCAAGTCTCACGCATTGGCCGTGAGACACACGCATTTCGACCGGTTCACACGCTCACACGCCACACTGTGTATTTCTCACGCTGAAAAGGCAATGCCAACCAAGTTGTCCTGGCTGAAAGCTTTCTAACGTTGTATACGAGGCGCAGGCAAACAAAGTGAAGTTTCCTGCCGCCAGCGCTTATCTCCGCCAGATTGCGTTCGTTACTAGGCAACATATATGCGTGCTGCGTGCACCACTGATCGATACATGACATGTCATTCAGTAGCGCGAACACACGGAGATGGACGGAACATCCTCGGCCACCGTACGTTCGTTACTAGGTAACCAACAACATCGCGCGAACACATGTGTCGTGATGGAGAAGTAGGTAAGTTGGAAGAAGCTCGTCTAACATTTTTGGGCTAGAACATTTAATATGTAGCCCATCGTACATTATTATTGATGCAGTCAAAAACTCTACAACTACTTTGCAACCAGGCTCAGTTTGGCTATCTTACGTTATCTGAAACTAAGAGAAATGTTAGTGGGTATGGAAAGGAATGAAGATTTACTGATTTTATTTTAAATTATATTATACTGTAATATTAATAGTCTTTCTAGTTACATTAAGGATGTATTACAGCAGATTGCTCTGGGTAATATTTAATCATTGTCATAATGTTGCATTTGTATTTTTCAAAGATGTCAGAAAAAAAGCAGAAAGATATTTTGTCATTTTGGGCACCAAAGGGTAAGCCCCCTAAAAAGGTTGCCAGATTAGAGGAGGAGACAGTGGAAGAGGTGGTGCACTCTAATCTGTCCATTTGTTCTCAATATTCCCACCACACAATAAATCATTCGTCTAGAAGACGCATTCAAAAATCAAAATGCAATTTTTAAAGATTTGTTTGAAACTGTTTGGAGCAATTTGTTATATTTTTGGTTAGCTATATTTGTAATACTGCATTAAAGAGTATATTTGATGTGATGAATTGCTCTGTCATTTATCAGATTTACTAATTGTTATAATTTTAATTTGTTCCGGTTAATTATGAACAATGGGTAAAATTGGGGGCGGGGATGGGTGGGCGTGGCTTCATTATGGCTCCTCCCCTAACCGCGTGTGATCTCACTCCAAGCTTTTGCTGAAACTTGAGAACCCTACCTATATACTAGCATTGAACTAGCGTTATAGGCTAAACTGTTTTTAGAGATAAAACTATTTACGTTCGGCAATCATGAAAACAAATCTCAGATAACGGTTGACTAGGTAGCAATGTGTAATTAGACCAAAGGTCCATTTTGCGCCGGAGTTGTCCTTTAAGTGTGACAGGTAAGAATAAAGTGATGTCAGTTCACAAAGTTATAATAGGAGTTTCCAGGAGGTACACATAACGTTACATACAAAAATAAGTAATCAATGAAATAAGTTAATTCAGCGAATAAATGTAATTGTACTAAAATGTAAATGTTGGACAATAAATGTATAACAGCAATAGAATAGCTTTATGGTAGACTGTTTTTTTTTTTTTTTTTTTTTTTTTTTGCAGAATTATCTTATATTAATGATTGTTAAAGCAAGACTATGTAAACAAAAAACCACAGCCACTGTCCAAAGTGGCAAATTAAAGTTATATGATAACAGACACAGCAATGCATCATGTTCTATAAGATTGTCATGTTTGCAGCATGATCCAGGGAATTAAAACGTACAAAATATATTTCAGGCCTAGTGGAATTGGTAACTAATAATAGTAGTAAAGGTGTAAAGTTGCAAAAAATGGAAATACTCACTAATGCAAGAAAATACTACCTCAAAAAACTGTTATCTGTGCTGTTGTCCAGTAACTCCAGTTGGAATTTTCACCCCAAAATGGCGGCCGCGCTATCGAAGCGCCACCTAGTGGCTGTTACCAAAAAAGCATCAGAGTTTCGCCTCTTGTTCTTCTAAACTCTTTGACTCTACTGTATTAAAGGTGCTCTAAGCGATCTCACACGTTTTTTAGGCTACAACATTTTTTTGTCACATACAGCAAACATCTCCTCACTATCCGCTAGCTGCCTGTCCCCTAAACACACTGGAAAAAAACGGTCTATGCAGAAAACCCAGGCTCCACAAATGGCAACAAAAATAAACTGCGGCAACCCGCAATAAACTTTGTAATAAATAAATGACGTTGCTTTAAACGTCAGCAAGAAGTTAAGTAACCTGACATCGCTTAGAGCACCTTTAATTTAATGTCAGATTTGTGTCGTAGGATATGAAGTGTGTGTTAATCATAAAGATGTGTTGCTACAAGAGCAGAGATTCATCCTGCCAACATGTTTTCCAGAAATGCCTCATATTTATGGACGTGTAAAGTCATCGATTATGAAACAAATGTCCTTTTACTCAAATAATTTAAACATTTAAACACACGTACACATCATGATGTGTTTGTGCTGAATTTGATAAATGCTGATTTTGCATCGCATCAATTAGATATTATTATACCATATATAATATAGATATTATTATACCATATTTAATGTTAGGCGAAACATGATGGTTCTTCACTTCATGGTTAATAATAATAATTAGTTTAATTCATTTATTTTCCCAAGCTCAAGTTGCTTCACAATCAACAAACATAAATACATAAAAAATAATTGTGAAATATATATTATATTAATAACATCAAATGAATGATTCAATGACTCACAATGACTTCATTGTTTTATTACTGGATGAATCAACATTTTTGAAGGAATCTCTGATTGAATAATTCAATGACAGACACATGTTTCTAACAGTCTCCACCTACTAGTGAAACTCTGATTCAATCTTTATTTGAAGCATCTAGTTTTTTTTAAAAGGTGATGTGTACTCTATTTTGAACGCTACTGTAAACATAAGTGATTATATCTAAACTATGTTCTTTTATCCCAGTACTTCTGTGATAATCTGAATGATTTAAAATGAGGTAAATGAATGAGGTAAAACAGAAATACTGAATCTGTGTCGTTGAAAAGACTGTCAGTGAAGCGGTTTCACGACAACGGCTCTCTCTGAATCATAACACAGATCTGAATATTCCTGTGATCGCACTTATCAAAGCTTTAATAAACAGGAGAATCACTGTCATGTGCATGAGTGTTTTTAAATAAAGATTGCAATCTTTTAACGATTAAACGTCCTGCTAGATATATACATATAATCAGAAGAGTCATTTTTTTGCTTTCGAACCATGATGTTTTTGATCAAACCAAAGATAAACGTGTGTGTGTGTGTAAGCAGTGATGTCAGAATGATGTGTAATGTGTTTGTGACTGTGTTGTTTGTGTGTGTGTGTGTTTTTGATTGGGTTTCTGACTGTGTTTTATGTTTCTTACTGTGTTGTGTGTGTGTTTGTGACTGTTGTGTGTGTTTGTGACTGTTGTGTGTGTTTCTGACTGTGTTGTGTGTGTTTGTGACTGGTTTGTGTGTTTGTGAATGTGTTGTGTGTGTTTCTGACTCTCTCTCTGTGTGTGTGTGTGTGTGTGTGTGAGACTGTTGTGTTTCTGACTGTGTTGTTTGTGACTGTTGTGTGTTTCTGACTGTTTTTGTGTTTCTGACTGTGTTGTGTGTGTTTGTGACTGGTTTGTGAATGTGTTGTGTTTGTTTCTCACTGTTGTGTGTGTTTCTGACTGTGTGTGTGTTTGTGACGTGTGTGTTTCTGACTGTTGTGTGTTTTTGTGACTGTTGTGTGTGTGTGACTGTGTTGTGTGTGTGTGTGTTTGTGACTGGCTTGTGAATGTGTTTCTGACTGTGATGTGTATGTTTCTGACTGTGTGTGTGTGTGTGTGTTTGTGACATGTGTGTTTCTGACTGTTGTGTGTGTGTGTTTGTGACGGTGTTGTGTGTGTTTGTGACTGTTGTGTGTGTGTGTGTGTGTGTTTTGTCAGGAATCGGCGCCGGGTGATCTTCAGTCTCCTGTGACTCCAGAGAGCATCAACGGGACAGACGAGAGAGTGACGCCTGACGCCGAGAGCCGAGCTCACACTCCGAGCTCACACACTCTGAGCTCGTACACTCCGAGCTTACACACAGCGAGCTCACACACAGCTGAGCTCAACGCCGTGCCGTTCCCACACAGGTCAGCTGATTTCATCCACACACCTGAAGGGGTTTATTGTGAGATCGCACACACACACACACCTGAAGGGGGTTTATTCACCGGCTTATTTATTCAGATAAAAACCGGCTGAATGCACATTTCCTGTTTATTACACGGATACAAGCCACATCAGTAAATAATTTGACACAAAATATTGATCTGAGTTGAAATATTTTATTAGCTCTTTAAACACAAAGCCGCATAGAGAGAGCCGTTTCAGCATCAAACTAGACGAATGTTTAAGAGATGTGGTAGGCTATACAGTCATAACACTTATTACACAGAATTCACCACATTAATAATTATGGAGGTCATCAGAGATATTGAATTCAGATTGAACTGTTTTAACCCTCTGATGGTCTTCAAAAAAAGTAACAATTCCAGTCTTCGGGGTCTATTGGACCCCAGACAAAATTTTTTAATTTTGTAACAGAATAGTATTTTTTTTTTTAACAAATATAATTTTACTCTGTTTATTAATGTTTTTACTCAACATTTGTGTAGTTTTTGGAGGATTTATGTTTTTTTTATTTATTTCTATAAATAAATAAATAAATATTTATTTAAATAGGATTTTTACAAAAAAACAGCATTTTATGTTAAATAAACTTTATAAAAGACCCAGATTTCTAACTTTCATTCCTGGGGATACCATGGATAATTTTACAAGGTTGAATGTAAGATTTTTTGCCTAATTTTTGGAAAAAACAGGTTAAAATTTGTAATAAGTCACTTTATCCACTAGATGGCTATAGAGCTCCACTAGATGGCTATAGAGCTTCACTAGGCCTATAACTATTTGAATTACTGAAAGATATAGTTTCTAAAGTTGGATTCAGTTGGATTCATATCTAAATATTGTAAAAGCACACTTATAACAAAAATAAAATACTTTTTGTCAAAGTTTAGCCTTTGTTTTTGTACTGAAAAAACAACATTTTTTCAATAATGTTACATTATGATTAGAATCAAACCTGAACATGTTACAAAGAGAAATGTTGGAGTCTTAAGATTTGATCATTTATTTCAACTGAACAGCAATAACAAATTAGCAAATAAAGCAGTAAAAATAAAATATTTAAAAAAAAAAAGAAAAAGTAAATTGGGTAAAAAATAGAATAACTAGGAACAATAGTTTGGAACAATAGAACAGATGGTCTCATCTCTTTTATTTTTTTTATAGCCTTACAAATGTATTCCTGTGTGTGTGTGCACATTTTCAATGTGTCTTAGTGTTACCAATTTATTTTTGCGGTGGTTCTGCATTTTAGAGTATTTTATTTTACAAATGATAAGCGAATAGTTTTTATAGTCTGTATGTATTCCTGTATATTGCATTCCTCTATATGTGTGTGTTTGTGTGTGTGTGTGCATGATAATTTTGGATTGTGGATGTTTTTTGCATTGTTGGAAGTGTGCCACTCAATTTCTGTCATTTCTGTCTGTGTTCTGCGTTATTTCTGATTTTGATGATGAATTGTGTCTATTTTGAGTCCAATGATAAATAAATATTTATTTATTAATTTATAGATATTTAAAAGATATCATAAATCCCCCAAAAACTGCACAAATGTTGAGTAAAAACATTAATAAACAGTAAAATAATATTTGTATACAAAAAAAACTATTGTTCTGTTACAAAATTAAATGGTATTTTTTGGGGTCCAATGGACCCCGAAGACCACGAGTGTGACTATTTTTTGTCACGCCTACATAAAAACAGATAGAATTCCATTTTAATTTTTTTTTTGTAGATCTTGACAGTGTTGAGAGCCGTAGCAAGTTTCATACCATTTGGAAAAAGAGAACATTTTTTTTAATTCAAGCAAAATTCATTTGGGGTCTAACAGACCCCTAAAATGGTACCTGTTTGTATCTTATAATTCAACAGTGTACAAAACAAAATGGCTGCCGCTGCATTTGAATGCAACAAGAGAGAGCGAGTCCACGATACCGGATGGCGTAATTAAATAACTGTGCACAAAATATTGATTCGACTGAGTTTTAATATTTTATTAGCGCACCAAGCGCAAAAACTTCCACGAAGACGACTCGTTCCTACCGAGTGTGTAGCACTAATGTCGTCAGTGACCAGATGAGCCTGTGTTTCTGTGTTCTGCTGTTATCTGAGAATAATAAACCACTGGATGGAGCGATCGACCAATCAGAATCAAGCATTCCACAGAGCCGTGTAATAATGCCGTGTATCAGACGCTTTTAATATGATCCTGTTGATCTTCCTGCAGTTCGACGTCCATCACCAAACACTGGGAGGCGGAGCTAGCGGCTCTGAAGGGGAACAACGCCAAGCTAACAGCCGCCCTGCTCGAGTCCACCGCTAACGTCAAGCAGTGGAAGCAGCAGCTAGCGGCATATCAGGACGAGGCCGAGCGGCTCCACACACGGGTCAGATCAAACACACACGCTCACATCTGGGGCAGACTCTTCTGTGACTTACTGGATAACGCATGCAAAATAATGCACAAATTATTGAATCACAAAGTTTCTTTTTACTTTTAAACAAGTGAAAATCATGGTAAAAACGTTTGTCAATATATTTTATTCTGAGAGGGAGTTGCATATCTAATGGATGCCATGCATGAAAGGGTTCTATGGTCCTGGAAATCAGTCACACTGGTATATTGTACACGATCAAAATGAGCGCATTGGAAATGAATGAAAGATTAATGTCCTCTAGTGGAAGCATTTGGAACCTAAGCGTATCAACCTAATTTGGAACACAACTCATTTAGATTTATGGCTTTGATTTTATCTCCAAAATTTGGAGTTTATTTAGAAGAAAATAGCATCACAGTCCAGCTTAAGTTAGTTCAGTGACGCTTCATTTCTGTTTTAGTTGATTTATATAGCAGCTCTGGAGAAAACCGTGATGTTATCGTCCAGCTCAGTTCAGTTCTTATATAATGCTGTCAATGCAGGAGATCAATAATATTGTTGAATTAAATGTCTCCAACTAAGCAACAGAAACTGAAACTCCATCAGTGACAATGGAGGAAAACCCTCGTGAGAAACCAGACTCAGTTTTCCTCTGGTCAGCAGTGTATGATTATGATTCAGGCATTAAAGGTCAGGGGTCAGATTGGATTAGAACATCCAGTATTTGATCAAGTTCCGTTTTGCTGAAGATTGGAGTCGCGTCGGTATGGAGACGTTACTGTGAGTTAGACTGATGGCTGTTGTGTCGATGAGGCCTTGACAGGGGAGAGTCTAGTGGACACAATCTCTGCTGACACTTCATGGATGCGTTGTGGTCGTGTCTAAGCGGAGGTCCTCCATCTGATCTGGATACAGCCTGGATCCGGCTGATTACATCAAGTGTTGTGGTCGTGTATAAGTGACAGGAACTGAAACTCCCATCAGTGAAACTCCATCAGGTCCACCATCTGATCTGGATACGGCCCGTATCCGGCTGACTACATCATGTGTTGTGGTCGTGTCTAGGCGCAGGTCAACCATCTGATCTGGATACGGCGTGGATCTGGCTGACTGCATCATGTGTTGTGGTCGTGTCTAGGCGCAGGTCCACCATCGGATCTGGATACGGCCCGGATCCGGCTGACTACATCATGTGTTGTGGTCGTGTCTAGGCGCAGGTCCACCATCGGATCTGGATACACCCTGGATCCGGCTGACTACATAATGTGTTGTGGTTGTGTCTAGGTCCTCCATATGATCTGGATACGGCCCGGATCCAGCTGACTGCATCCTAACCCTAACACAATATTTTAAAAATCGTAACAATATTTCAGCAATGTATAATTATGATTCAGGCATTAAAGGTCAGGGGTCAGATTGGATTAGAACTTCCAGTATGTGATCCAGTTCCGTCTGGCTGAAGACTGGAGTCGTGTCGGTATGGAAACATTACTGTGAGTTAGACTGATGGCTGTTCTGTCGATAAGGCCTTGACAGGGAAGAGTCTAGTTGACACAATATCTTCTGACACTTCAGGAATGCATTGTGGTTGTGTGTAGGCGCAGGTACTCCATCTGATCTGGATACGGCCCGGATCCGGCTGACTACATCATAAATTGTGGTCGTGTCTAGGCGCAGGTCCACCATCTGATCTGGATACACCCTGCATCCGGCTGACTACATAATGTGTTGTGGTTGTGTCTAGGTCCTCCATGTGATCTGGATACGGCCTGGATCCGGCTGACTGCATCGTGGCCCTAACACAATATTTTAAAGTGTATTTAATGTTTAACAGGGAGCAAATGCACTGTTGACAGAACCAGGCTAATATGGTCATACTTTTTGGTTCTAGTAAGAACTCAAGCTGCTGTATTTTGGACCAGCTGGACAGCTGATGTGTGTGTGTGTGTGTGTGTGTGTCTCAGGTGACGGAACTGGAGTGTGTCAGTGGACAGACGGCCGGCATCAAAACACAGAAAACCGAGCTGAACCAGACCATCGAGGAGCTGGAGGCTGAGCTGAAGGCCAAGGAGGAGGTCAGAGGTCACTGCACACAAACACACACACACAAACATCAGCCGATTCACATACAGACCTCACAGTGCCGATGTGTTTCTCCGCATAGGAACTTGAAAAGCTGAAGGAGGAAGTGGAGAATGCAGACCGACTGCAAGCGCAGAGAGACTCTCTGGCTCAGAAGCTGCAGGTGAGTGACGGACAGACACACACATACACACTAGATGTCTGCACGGACTTTAAACTGAAGCCAAAAACCCGGCCTGTACCCGAAAACATTTACCCCGACCATTATAGTTATATTTAACCCTTTCACGTGTACGATCATACCAGTGTGATCAGTCTTGGCTGGTCCCTGGAGTGTACAATCACACCGGTGTGATCAGAACGGTCAGCGCTTCACGTCATCAACTGCTAAATTCAAACTTGCTCTCGCGCGTTGGCTGGCGCTGAGCCAGAGACAGACGCACTCAGTGCTGTCATATATCACAACTATTGAGTGTTTTCAACCACATAATGTTTATTTTAGGTTTCAGATATTTAAATAGACAGAAGTACTAGCAAAACAAAGATTTTCAGTTTGTAAAATACACACTGATGTCTATGGAAGCAGCAATAATAATCCTTTCAATTATAATAAGACGACACATTTTATTTATATCAGATGCACATTGTGTAAGTAGCTTAACATTTGACCCTATTCTTCTCCCAATTCACCAGCCACTTACTATCATGTATTTCGTGAGAAGTGGAGGAATTGACGTTGTAAATCCAACAGATCCGATTCTCTGAACTGTAAAACAAACTAAAATGGTGCCACCCATTGTGCATACAGCTCAACTAACGCGATCGTTATAAAGATGTTTAAACAACAAAACACATCCACTTACACATATTTGACAATCGGAATATCAGTGTTTCAAGCTATAGCTAATATGTTTGTGAATATTTTTAATAAAAAAGGAAAAATGACATAAAAGCAGATCCTCATTCATTCCATGCTCTGTTTTGGTTGTGCTGTGTCACGTGACAAGCAATGATGTGTCACCATGGAAACATTAAAGCGGCAAGTTCTAAATAACGGTCGCCTTGAAAAACTCATGCTGGGGGGTCAGTTAGAATATTTTAAAGATGAACTGAACTGAAAAATATCGACGTTGAAAACGTGTTGTTTATGACAATTAAAAGTAAATTACACTAAACATTTTTAAAAAATATATATTAATATAGCTTTTTTAAGCAACGCAAAATTGCGCTTGTTAGCGCTGGCAGTTCCGATGACGTCACTGGCATGGTAGGACCCGCGGAGCGCCATAGACA
Organism: Pimephales promelas; assembly: GCF_988280905.1. NCBI lineage: Eukaryota > Metazoa > Chordata > Actinopteri > Cypriniformes > Leuciscidae > Pimephales > Pimephales promelas. The sequence goes on from NC_142787.1 coordinate 8,960,148, forward strand.
ACAGCTGTAGGTCCTGTATACACAGACGAAAATGAGCGCTTTTAACGGCATGGATTACGCATTTGAGCCCGTGAGGGACAGGCCAGTAGTGTCTAACTACCACCACATGGAGGACGATCAGTTTCAGGCCTCACTTGCAGTACAGGATCGTTTGGGGGAAAGTGACTGTGGGCGCGAGCGCTGTGGAGCATAGACACTGCACGGAGACGATCTGTTGCAGAGAGGTCAACATGGACATTTATTGATCGGCGAAAAATGCATCACCATGCACCGTTCATTTCGGATGTTGTTCGGTGAGAGAAACGTGTTGAAGGAGGCTATGCTGTCTCTAATGGATGTCCGAGCTGAGACGCTGGACCGCCCCATAAGTAGCAGGGTATTTTACGAATAGGTGACAGCTGGGCTAACTTGTTAGACTTTTCTCAGATTGTTTAGATTAACAGCGTACTGGCAGTTCACTCTATGGGCGAGGGTGCATTTAGGAAGGAGAAAATCCCATCCTTTACAGTGAACTATACATCAGGGATCTTTTCCCCCTCACCCGAATATCAAGAGTTCGAGTAACGTTAACGTGATGCATTGAACTTGTAACTTGTGTAAATAAAACATTTCGTGCATTGTCAGACGTTTCATGTACTCATTGACGAAAGTACACATCTCTAAATAGTGTGTCGCTAAAAAATCTGTTTCCTCAGCCATGTCAGCGCGCCTCAGACTGTTTACAAGCTACGGCTGTTCTGCTGGTGCGGGTAGGCAACGGAGTGGCTTACCATGCCAGTGACGTAGTCGAACGTTGAAATCCAACATGGCGGCGCCCGTGTAACAAAAACAACACTTTCAATGTACCATTTTATCCCTTTTAACAAATTCTGCCATTTTAAAAATTGTACCAATAAGAATAAATAAAATACATCTGTTATATCACCTTTTCTCAAATTTCAGTTCAGTTCATCTTTAAACTTACGTGTGAAAGGGTTAAACTCAAGCTTGTGGCTTGAAACGGCTGAAAAATAGAGATCTACTGTAAATTAGAACGCACACACACTACTCTTCCTTCGCCCCACAGGACACACAGCTGAGGAACTCTGATCTGGAGACAAGGCTGTCTATACTCGAGGAGCGTCTGGAGAATGGAAGGATGGAGGACGAGAGTTTCCGGAAGAGTCTCCACTCAATCCTGGAGCTGCTGGACGGGAAGATCCTCGAGCTTACTGAGCTGAGAGACAGTCTAAGCAAACTCATCAGCTAGATCACACACACACACACACACTGCTGGGCGGGAAGATCCTCGAGCTGACGGAGCTGAGAGACAGTCTGAGCAAACGCATCAGCTAGATCACACACACACACACACACTCTCTCACACACACACACACATACACTGCTGGACGGGAAGATCCTCGAGCTGACGGAGCTGAGAGGCAGTCTGAGCAAACGCATCAGCTAGATCACACTCTCACACACACACTGTGAATCTCCTCCGCGTGTGTTTTCTGCTGTAAAGACTCCTGTTCTTCTCTTCGATCTGCGAATGGTTGACGATTCCTGCAAACCTGCTTCAGAAACACTCGAACTTCCACAATCTGAGCAATACGAGACACACACGTTCAGTCACACTATCAGGTATTTTGTGTCTCACACACTGTTTCCCTCTGAGATCTTTACACATGAGCAGTTTCTGCACTACACTGTTCTGTTGCTCTTCGTGGCGAGCACATGTTTACTTCCTACTCTATGGTTTATGCTTATTTATTGTAAAAAAAAAAAAAATATATATATATATATATATATTCTAATCACAGTGGCTGCATACGTAGATATTTCATGTACAATCATGTTTGTTTTCATTTTTTCCCCTTTGTTTTTATTCTTCGCACTGTGGAAATATGGTTGTTTTGTAAATGTGGGGATAAACGGGCAATATTTTTGAACTATTTAAAAGGCAAATGTGTCAAAAGTGAAAGTAACTCAGACTTGATTCTGCAGTGTGTGTGTGTGTGTGTTTCTGCCCTTCTGAGGGAAAACTGTTGCCAAAAACCCAGAGTGTGTTTGAAGAACTTCAAGGGCTTGCACTGGTTTCTGACACACGGGACGGCTTTATTATAATTATTATTATTGTGTTTCATTTATGAGCCCATGTGACATAATGAGGCTCAGATTCCTTTGGATAATGATATTGATTAAACACACTTCAACACCTGTAATTCTGAGTTTATAGTAAAATTAAATTGGAAAAATCCTCAACACTTTGTTGTGTGTGTATGTGTGTGTGTAAAAGGTTGATATTTCTGTGGAAGCTCGTTTCTGCCACGGACAATAAAGCATAAAACATTCAGTCACTGCGACCACTTTTTTTCTTACAAATATTAATTTTTTTCCCCTGCAATTGTTTATTTTTTCTCACTATTGCAACTTTTTTCTCATAATTTAGAATTTTGACTCGCATTTGTGACTTATCTCAATGACTTTTTTCTTTTAACAGATTTTTTTAAATCTCACAATTTTACCTTTTCTCACAATTGACTTTCATCTCATAATTATTAAAAAAAAATTCCCACAATTGCGAAAACTTTTTTCTCACAATTTTTACTTTTCTTGCAATTGTGTCTTTTTTTTATCATAATGGGATGAAGATGGGAAAGATGGGAAGAGCTTCCGGATTGTTACGGGATGTTGTCATGACAACTCTGCATCCGTGTTATTCCTCATGCTTCAGGAACGGGCTTCTATATACTCATTTTACTCTTTGATTTAGGGGGAAAAGTGTCTGTCCTGTTTGCGTGCGATTCCTTTGTTCCTCATGGATCCTTCATATGGTGAGATATAATATCTTTTTTTCTGGAGAAGAGCAGTTTGAACATTCTGCTACACATCTGCTTTGGATTGAGTAAATGTTCCTTATTATACTAAATCAGGTTTACATTAAAATATTGATGTTTTATCAATGGAAATTATCACATCATTTATTCAAGTTTGGATACATGTTGCATAGTTTGAATATTTAAAAGTTCAATATAAAACTTGTTTTTTACTTGTTTTTAATTTCATTTGCCAAATGGGATATTTAGACTGAAGGTAGAAAAATTAAGCCTTTTCACCTGGAGATGAATATTCATGAGCACTGACGGTGATGTCATCTGAATGTCGGCTCAGACACGCCCCCTGGTGACGTCATCGCCGCTCAGTGGTCACAGTATCATTGACAGAACTCAGAATAATGACATTACACACACACAGGCCCAAAAAAAGAAAAAAAAAACACTATTTCTTTTGAAACTTTATTTACGTAAGGGTCAAAATGCAAATTTAAAATAACTATTAGGAGTACAATGTTTGGAAAAGCAGAATAAAAGCAAAATTGGAATTAAAAAAAAATCATTATACATTTTATGATATTGCTTTACATATTTAAATATTTAGTTGAACTCAATAAATATAGGTGTCCTCTAGGCAAACATGCGCTGGATCTGCGGTCTGGTCACGCGTTCAGTTCCTAATATAATATTGCACATGTGGAGTGGCGGTCACGTGATCATGGTCGCTCATGACTGTAGTGTTTCGGAGGGAAAACGGTTCTGATTGACCAGGTAAGAATGCATAGAACATACAGAACAATTAATGTGATTAAAACAAATAATATCAAAAGCTAAATACAGTACATGTGATGAAAAACGTAAAAAAACGAAAAAAAAAAAAACACTGCAGTGTCACGCAAGAGTCTGTCCCTCGTCATCGCTGCAGACAGAACAGCATTGTGGGTAAACGTTGTTTCAGGAGAGCTTCGTTAGAGACTACAGGCCTGACAGATGATTCAGTGCCGGACACACAGGAAAAATTACAGTAATAAATCAAGTTAATTCATACGGCGAGATAAATGAAGCTACAAGCAGATAAACGTAATATATCGCTGATGAACAGCAGGAGGCACTGCGTTTCAAGCGCTCAGTCACACATCATTTGTTTCTGAGGCTCTTCTGCTCATTACATCAGAAATACAGTTTAAATCAGCTGTTTTCTATGTGAATAAATAATAAAGTGTAATTTATTCCTGTGACCCAAGCTGAATTTTCAGTCTTCAGTGTCACATGATGTGTCACAAATCAATCTAATATGATGACATGATGATCAAGAAACATTTATGATTATTATCAGTGTGGAAAACAGTTTGTATGTTTGTGGAAATACGATACTTTTTTATTTTTCATGATTCTTTGATGAATATAAAGTTCAAATGAACAGCATTTATTTGACACAGAATCTTTTGTAACATTACAAATGTCTTTACTGTCACTTTAGATCTGTTTAATGCATCCTTGATTAAGTATTGATTTATTTTAAAGCAAGCCCAAAATTTTCAACAGTAGTGCATCATGAACATATGAAGCAGCACAAACATAAACATTAATAATCATATTGAGCATCAAATCATGTGAGATCATGTGACACTGAAGACAAGAGTAATGATGCTGAAATTCAGCTTTGATCACAGGAATAAATGACACACTTTACAGTATATTCACAGAAAACAGATAATTTACATTGTAAATAATATTTCACTATTATACTGCATTTCTGATAAAATAAACACAGCTTTGGCGACTCTTTCAGAAATATTAAAACCTCATAACTGGTCCAAAGTGTGTCCCGTACGCCCCATTTGTGCTCCTGCTGTCACACACACACACACACACACACACACACACACACACACACAAATGAAGCGTGAGTAGGAAGGCTCAGTTGTCCCAGTCAGCGCCGGCTGCGGTCTCGTCCTCGGACTCGGACTCGGGCGAGGCCTCCTTGATGCGCCGCAGGGCCTCGTGGATGGAGCGGGTCAGGGGGTCGGCAGAGTCCAGCGCTGACCCACGCTCATGGCGCCGCACCTTACGCAGCTGAACGCCTTTCCGGATCTGAGCCAGGATGTTGTTCTCGTCGTCCTCGTCCGGGTCTGGCGCCAGAACCCGCAGCTCGGCTTTACGGAGGTGAAAACTACCGCGCTTCAGACTCGCCAGAACCTCGTCCATCGGGGAGCTCGCTGAGGACACACACACACACACCGTTATGCCAAGGAGAACACTTCAGATCATGTGCTCTTTCCACACAAACCACCAGCCTACAACAAAACACTCATAAATATCTTATTCAACACTTATAAATAAGGCTGATTCAGCTCAGATTTGGACTTTTTACTTTAATTTGGACTTTCTCATAATTAAATCATTCTCACAATTTCAACTTTTTTCTTAAAATATTTACTTTTTCCTAATTTTTTTTAACTTTTTATCTCATAATTATATAATTTTCCTCATAATTGCAACTTTCTCACAATTTAGATATTTTTTTTGTGCATTTGTGACTCTCAAATTGACTTTTCTTGTAGCTGCATTTTTTATCTCACAAATGCCAGAACCTTGTCCATTGGGGAGCTCGCTGAGGACACACACACACCATTACGCCGAGGAGAATACTTCAGATCATGTGCTCCTACACACAAACCACCAGCCTACAACAAAACTTACACTCACCTAAAGGATTATTAGGAACACCATACTAATACAACCCGCTTTTGACCGCTTTCGCCTTCAGAACTGCCTTAATTCTACGTGGCATTGATTCAATTCATTTTTTCTCACAATTTCAACTTTTTGATTTTTCTCGCAATTTGGATTTTTTTCTCACAATTTAGAATTTTTTTGCAATTTTGACTTGTCTCATAATTACATCATTTTCTCACAATTGTAACTTTCTCGCAAATTTGACTTGACAAATTTGTCTTTTTATTCATCTTGAGCTTGAAGGTTTAAAGGCACAGTGTCCAAGTTTGGCCACTAGAGGTCGCTCACTCAAAACAATAGGCAAAGATGTATCTTGATGATGCTTGAATGAGAGTGAAATCATGGGAGTTCTCTACACCTCCACAGCCGATGGAAATCATGTTTATGGCAGGAGGGCTGCAACAATTTATTTATAATGAAAATTCACATGAGTATTTCTATTTTGCATGACAGTCTGCATTAAAGGGTTAGTTCACCCAAAAAAATGTAGTTGTAACCAAAGGGATAACTGCGTGTAACTAAATATAAATGTGAGCCGTTACGAACATTACCAAGATAAAGAGAAGTGTATTCCTGCAGTCAATTCTTTTATCGTTCACAAGCAGTTTGTGTTTTAATTTTTACTTATTATCTTTATTATTATCTTCATTTTTAATGTAGGGGTTTGAACTTCTGCACATAGCACAGATACAGATATATCCACCGTTTCTGTAGCACTGGCACGGTCGTGAGAAGGACAGCTCTGGGCAGGGCCTGGAATACTCAATAAAAAAGTCAATAAAAAAAGAAAAGAAAATTGGGCTTTTTAAAATCTGATCAGTCGGTTAATCGAAGAAATAATCTGCCAACTACTTGATTATCAAAATAATTGTTAGTTGCAACCCTATTTTAAGTTTTATTGAGATTCAGGGCATAAGAGCCTATTTCTTTTATTATGCTTAAATCTGCTGCCGCTCCTTTCATTCTGTCATTTATATTTGTTTTCTGATTAAAGTTGCATTTAAAGGCACAATATGTATTTTTTCTGCATTAAAAATAGCATAAATAACCATATCTACGTTATATATTTTTATTAGATATGTTCTTACATTATCCCGACAGTTTCCACCAACTTTCAAATCTGGAGAAATGTAGTTTACTTCGAAGACACGGGCCGTTTCTTTATTTCCGTTTTGTCGCCCTTCATATAACCTTTAACTCCTCTATTTTCTCTAACTTCCTGCGTAACCCAGCGAAACCGCCAAACACAAAGGGGAACACCGGATTTCCGCAATTGGACCTCTCAAAACTTCCGTATTTGTGACCAGAAATACGAAATTATCGTGGTAATCTTCTTCTGCTCCGGTCAGAACAAATAGCGCAAGCAACTAGTAAGAGTTGTTGCTTACCAGCCTTTTTTTGTTATTCCCAAAAGCAGCCATATCTGTCGTTTTCATTCCTTCCCTCAGTTCCCTGTTGATGAAGTTTGACGGAAATGGATTCAGGCTATCCGGCGGGATGTTATTGATCCTGTGATCTTTTCTAGTTCTCATGTCACCATTCACTAACCCGCCATTGTTTATGTATTATGATTTGTGTATTATGAAGTAGTCCCGTCCCATCCAAAAAAAGGTCACTACCTAACTGTTGAATAAAACTGACAGACTTCTTTTTGGTATTCACATCAAAACGCAGTTTATTGTAAATAATAGTCCCTAAATATTTATAACTTTCCACAAACTCCACCTTCTCACCTTAAATGAACGTATATTGGGAAGCTTCAGTTCTGAAATAAATAGTCCTATCTTTGGTCTTAGATACATTCAGCTGCAAACAAGCATCACCACACCATTTTACAAAGTCGTCATCAACAACTGGACCATGACAAGTTGTGAAGACTCTCTGATCAATTTTCTCTTCCCCGGGTATGTTTTTCTGATGTGTTGACGGTTGACAGGAACTCAAGCTCAACTCAAGCTTCCACAACGATTACGTATTTCCAGTTATTGTGAGAAAGGTCCATAAAAGCAAAGAAAACGACGAAGAAGAAAAAAGTAGTAGCTAGTATCATTTTGCAACTGTACCAAACTTGACCGAGACTATTATATGTAATATTTATATTAGTCTGTATTAGTTATGAACCACGATTACGCTTTGCCTGCACGTTCTGCTGCTGGAGCCAGCTCAAAGCGCAGATGTTAGGGTGACCAACAGTCCTGACATGTCCTGTTTTCACGTTCTGTCCTGGCTGTTTTTTTATAAAGTGATGAAAATGTCCTGGTTTACAAAAAAACTGCTGGCCGAGTGTCCTGGTTTTTGGTAATCAAAATATGGTCACCCTAGCAAATGTACTGGTGAAAAATATGACCCGAGAAGGGTTTGGGACCTGAGAAGAAGCATGACACGGGTAAACAGTGGGGTTGCATTCAAAAAATGTAGAGAGCTTCGTGACAACCTAAATATAGGCTACAGAGAGATGCCGATCTCGATTGCATTCTAATAAACAGGTAAGCACCCATTCAGCTAACTATACCTATCCGTATATTTCGTGAAATGATGATGTCATGTGTAAAACGCAGATGGGCTAGCTCTGATGTATAGTAGCTATAATGTAAATTCATATTTGTTCTATATATAGCTGGAGAAAGTAGCTTCATATGCAGTTCACTAACGTTATCTTGTTCGATATCATAGTATAAACGTAATTGTATTATTAACGAAAGGTGACTGTGTTTTTTAAACATCTATTAAAGGTACTGTATGCAATTTTTAGCGGCCTCTAGCAGTGATGTTTCAGAATGCAACAAGAGCGCTCGTGCTCGTGTGCGTGCTAGATCTCAAGAGCGAGCAGTCACTACCGGCCACACGGAGACTTTCAACGCAACGGCGAAATAATCACACAACATGCTGGAAACTAATGTAAACTCCCACTGCAGGTACAATAATAGCCTACTTTTATCAGCTTGACGTTGAACTAATGCTCTGTCCTCGTACCATGATAATGTTACACTGCATTTAGCCGACATGTGATGTTATAAGCCATTTCACTAACTATTTTCGTGTAACTTTCACAATCAGCAATGTCAACACAGGTGAATGTATAATATGATAACGAAAACGTTTAGTGAACTAAACTGAACAGTTTCAGTGTATCAGTAAGATCGTAGGAAGTAACATTACTGTACTGAACGTGTCTGGAAATGTGTATAAACAATATGATGGGGTGAGTGGGATGAGTGACGTTAGTCAGTAGATCTAGTAAATAAAATAAGTTACATCCTAAAGCACCGACATTTTTTTAATCCTGGAACATTCTTTTGTATTCATGTCATGTTTCATGTAGTTTACCTTGCTATTTCACTAGAGTTTACTATGTTGATCCGCGTTTTCGTCCGGAGTCGATCAGATTCACGTTTTGCCTAACTTGGGCAGATAAAACTTTTTTGTTTTTATATTTATGTGGAGTTTGTGTTGCAGTCTGTGTAGTGCTGGAGGCAGGACGTTTTGGGCTGTTATCAGACTCCATGTCGTCAGCTGAAGTGCCGTTGGTCGCATTGGTCGCATGTTTGACTGTATAGAGACTGGATAGAGACATGGTTGACTGGATAGAGAGCCTCTGGAGCGCGCACGCACGTCACATCTGATGGATTTCGCAGGAAATTCGACCCAGAGACCTCACTTATAAATATGAATCTTGGCCTTCAGAGGTAATAGCAAAACCCGAAAAGTGGATCATTGCAATGTGTGATTACAACCCCTTCAAACACAGGCAATAAAAAAAGGATTTTATAAAAAAAGTTACATATAGAATAGGGGTTTCCATGGTTAACCAGTAAACCGATTAACCGTTTAAAATTGCATTAACGAGTGAAACCTTTTTGCTCGGTTAAGTGCGTCAATACATATTTGCACAAAACTTTTGCGTTTTTTTTTCTGATTGTCGATAAAAAAATATTGTGAAATGACAGCGTTTCTATTAACGGTGTTATGCGACTAAAACATTTTTTTTTCCTTTCGCGATTAGCCATTCCAAAAATAATGGCAGCGGATGGTATATCACAGCCACCGCACTAGACATTATTATTATTTATGGAAGGAGACGTGGTGTGTCATCCAAGCATTAATGGCAGGAAAAGTCACAGAGTTTCTGTGTGTTTCTCCCTCATTTCTGCTCTGCGGTCTTGATTGTGGCATTTCTTTGAGGTTTTGTCTAGTAGGCTATTCCTTGTATCTTTTATGAATTTTAAAAAAGAACTCTGCCTCTTATATGTCCAAACGGTCAGTGTACTTTTGTGTTCATTCGTTTCTCCTTATTTAATCCGTAGGCCTAATTGCAAAACGAAAAATGAACGGTTGTTGTATTTTGTAAAACGCAGAGTTGAACACCAAAATGTTCATTTAAACTGTAGGACTACGTCAAATGCTGCGCAAAAATATATAGGCTATATATCGACGAATTTTCAGATATTTGTTTGATTTTTTGCCCCTTTAAACAGTTAAAATATTTGACAAATGAATATGGAAAAAAAAAAGATTTTACTGGTTTTCTGAGGCCAAATTAGAACCTGGAAATTATATTTTCCCCGCAAATTTGATTCGAATTTGTTCGTTTTAAATTGGACATTTAAAGCTTTAGTCTACTCAGACTAAAACTTTAAATAATGTCAAATTTAAAACGAACAAATTCGAATGCGGTGGCTGTTTCAGTTCTCGCGCTTCAGTTCACGGAGATCATGAAGCGCGCCTGTTTGTTAAAGCACAACGTTTTCTTGTTATTGTGAGTTTACGCAAATAAATGTATTTGCGAATAATGTATTATTATTTTCTGTATGACCAGAAATGAAAGAGTATTTTAAGTTCTTTCCACTGAAAGAAATGCAATGAAACGGCAAGTGTTCACATGGGCGTCTCGCAGCCTCCACACTAAGCACACACACTGGATAGGCTATGCGTCAAAATATTGTGTTTATTTGTGCTTTGTTCCTTTTTTGGATAAAAGCGTCTTCTACATATGCAGCCTATAAAATGTTACAATAATGATGATTATTATTATTATTTGCGGACACAGAGTTTTTGCGAAATGGACGTGTTGCCAATGTGCGTATTTTCAATTGGCAATTTCAGTTTGAAGGGTGATGGAAACGCGCCTAATTGAACTGCTCTGAACTTACCCCTGCGTTTTATTTCTATAAATTAATTTAGTTTCAAATGGGGTCCAACCAGTTATTAAAGGTGTTAAAAATTAACTCTGTATCTCGAGGTTGCGGCGCGCACACTATGGTTAACCGAGTATTAACCGATAAGGGCCTCGGTTAACGGTTAATGAAAAACTTGAAAACGTGCAGCCCTAATATAGAACCTTTAATACTAGCTAGATGGAATACTGATTTAATAGGGGTCTGATAATTCATATCTCTGTTCGAAAAGACGTGATTGTCAAAATACTTAGAATGAGTGAGGAATGTGGGGAAGGACAGAGTGTGCGTGTTCCAATGAACATCGTATTCCTGGTTCGCACGCGCACTCTCTCTCCCTCAGAGAGCTGGTTTCATTGACAGCGACAACAACTCCCGTGAGCCCACGCTCTTTCCCGACATCAACAAAGTCGTCTTTTGTTATTATTTAGATTGAGTGCCCCCTGGTGGCCAAAAATGACATACTGTACGTTTAACGATCGCCTCCTTCAGCTGATCTCGGAGGTCACGTGATGCTTCACATGACCAATGTTTAATGTGATGCATGCTCCATTATCTAAACTGCAAGCTCTCTAACCGCAGACAATATTCGCCTGTTTAACCCATGTGACAGGAAGTGACCACACCACTCCTCCACTTCTTGAGCTAAAAAGGCACAAAAATGTAAAGGCACAGTATGTAAGTTTGGCCACTAGAGGTCGCTCACTCAAAACAATAGCTTGATGAGTGGCTTGATGATGAGTGTGAAATGTAACAGGAAGTGACCTCACCTCTCCTCCACTGGTTGGACTCCAGTGACGAGGTCTTCCTTAGCTTCTTCCTTGCATTCAGTAGCTGACTGCTGTCGAAGAAGCGTGCGGTGAACGGCCCAAGAGGACTGTGCGCTTCTGGCTGACGTACAGGGCTCCGGGTCTGAGCCGGACCGGCACTGGGCGTCTCCTCCAGAGAGGGAGGGGGAGGGGGAGGAGGAGGAGGCGGCGGCGGAGGAGGGGAGATTGGCGACGTGGAGGAGTCCAGCAGCAACAGCTCGCGGGCGGGAGGAAGTGATGCGTGCACAGGAGGCGGGGCCTCGACGATAGCTCCACCCATCGGGGGCAGAGACAGGAAGCTGTCGGGTCTGAGGAGCTCCGGCGCTCCGGACGAATGTTGTAACGGAGCCGGAGCATCGTCCGTCTGAACGCTAGCAGCCTGCGTCTCCGGCCTAGCGCTCCCTTCTGCCTTCTTCCTGGAGTTAGCCAGGCGTACACGCGTGGACTTCAGAGTCACCTGACCCGGGTAACGCTGCAGAAGACCAATCACAGCATCAGAATCTCTTGGACCAACCAGAATTCATTGATGAGTTTAAGGTTTACCCCTAATATTTATATTTTTATTTTAGCTTCAATTCAATTAACAAAATTATTTTCTCATCCTTCCTTTGGGTCATTTTGACCCGAAACTACTCCTTTTTTTATTACATTGAGTTCTCATCAGAGGGTTCCAAGATCCTAGGACTTTTGTCGAACTTGAACCATGAATACACAAACAACATTTTTTTATGGATTCGAGGAGTTTTGTGGTTGAAATAAAAAACAGTAACAAATCCTTCCCTCTCGGCTCAATCTGACCCCCTTAGGAACGACTGGAACGCGAGGAATGCTTTAGTTCACACAGAAATAAACTAGAAATGCTCAGAGTTCAAACTAGAATGATAAAACTTTACCAAAAATGTATAATGTGTACATGTGTGTGTGAATGCATACTGAGGAACTGGCTTTAGGACCCAGCGGAACAGCTCCTGCTCCATGTAGAGCTATAAGCCCATCTAGAGTCATGACATATCATGTGTTATTATTATTATTCCACATGAGCTCAGCAGAGACTCCCAGTGTAAGATATTTAGAGCTGAATTGCATGAGTTATTTTGAGTTTAAGTTGAAAGAATGTGAAGAATGTGCTTAAATTAATATTTATTTATTAATCAAATCTAGAAATAAAATAAAAAAATTACAAAAGAAATCTCCCAAAGAAATTGCATTGCAAAATATTATCAAAATTAAATAAAATAGGCATTCCTGGACAAAAATAAATATTAAGTATTTACATTTTAGGGCTTCGGGTCATTCTGACCAGCAATGGCTCGTTTCCACTGAGTGGTACGGTACGGTACAGTTCGGTTCGGTACGCAATTATTTGCGTTTCCACTGTCAAATTTTGTGAATGGTACCAAAAAGCCGAACCGTACCACTTTTTGGGTACCCTTCCGTTGGGGTACCTAGCACTGTGAAAGGGTACTAAAAGGTGGAGCTAGACTCACTGCAGAACGGTGATTGGTGGACAGAGTATTGTCACTCGCGCGTGCTACAAGGGCAAAAGCATATACAGTTGAAATATAATTCTACTGTTATTGTGTCACGAAATGTGGTTTTAAGAGTTTTTCAGGCGAGAAAGTAGTTTTTTAAAGCTCAAATCTGTGGTTTATTTATAGATTTATGATAATTTGACTGAGATCCATTCTAAGCGATCACCGGACGCTCGCGCTCGTGTCCCCCGCCTGGAACAGCCTTTCCTCGGCTAGTCGTTCTGATGTTTGCCGCTGACTCGGATTTCTTTGTAGTGGTTAAACATGAGATATAGTTCGTCTTGTATAAACCTAACAGGTGATCTTTGGTCTCGTGAATCTATAACTCGTTCCCTGGCCAATAGTTTTGGCAGAAGGCTACGTGAAGTTTCATATCTTTGAGCGCTGAGTATATTTGACTGACTGAATTGTTTCTTGATGTTATATTTAAGCTTTACTGTATATCTTTTTGTACTTTTTACTTATACTTTTATAATGGCTATTATTGATAAAACTGAAATTCAACAAAAAGAGATAGTTTTGTCATTTTTTATTTTAATACAAGATCATCTGTAATGTTGTTTATTGCAACATTTGTACCAATGCGATAGCCTATGCAATACATTAGGCTACATATTGCCTGGAATATGTTTAATATTTTTAAATTTAAACGAAAAGAGGCAGGGTTGTTTTATATTTAGTTTTGTTACAAATAACGTTACATGCAGTGAATATATTAATCAAGGCTATGCGTTGCACATTTGTGTGCTTTAGAATGTTTAAAATGTATTGAAATGAAATTGAAAAGAAGCAGAGTGGTGTTTTATAACATATTTCGTTTTATTATTGCCTAAAATGAACATACAGAGATAACCGGAGTTGCATAGCCAGAGCGAGCAGAGTGCCGCGTTCAAGAACGCGCTGTTCCATAAACAGAATTACTGGACTCGCGTCCTCGGGATCATTCTCCTGAGTCGGACTTTGCGTTGGCTTTGAAAAAATTGCAGAGAAGCAAGAACAAGATCTGCTGTCTGTCATCCATTGTTGTTTACTATGTCGCTTTCTTCGCGCGAAAATGACGTCGATCGCTTCTTTCCAGCATACCACGCCTATCAAGTAAGGGTACTGTTGGCGGTGGAAACGCAAGCCTGATCATAGTGTACCCGACCCGACCCGTACTGTACTGTACCGTACCGTACCGTACCCCTCAGTGGAAACGAGGCACAAGGGAAGTGTCACAGAACGCAAGGGAAGGATGAGGGTTAAATAGTTAACATCTTCAGGGTTAACTAATAATAACACTTATCTGCACGAAACTCCATAAACCCCCCAAGACTCACAGACTGAGATTGATCTGTTATTATGATGTTGCCTGACCTGCTTGAAGCTGCGCAGTCGGTCCAGTGTCTTCTGTCTCTCCTGACTGACTCTGGAGAGCCGATGCTCCTCTTCCTCCTCTTCTTCCTGCGGAAACACATCAGCTGATCACCTTCGTCATAATCATCCTAATCTAAGCCTCCTAATGCATTAAAACACTTCTACATTCCTGGACCCGGTGGAACATAAGCTTGTAGAAAAGCATATGTATCTGATCAGTAACTGAGTAATTAGTGAATGCACAAAAATGTAGCGTGTTATATTACATTAAATTATATATTAGCATGTATATTAATAAAAAAAAAAATAGAAATTCTTTGGAATTTAAAATGTTATTAGATCAAAACCAGCAAAAAACAGTGTGATGCAAGAAAATATATTTTTTAATCAATATTTATGAGAAATCTTACTGAGATGTATGAGATTCCACTCAAACCAATTAAACAGTCTAAATTGATGAAAACTACACATTTTTCTAATAAAAAACATCAGTTATACATTTTTCAAACTATACATTTATATATATAATTTTACTTGCATGATAAACAAACCTTTTCATCCAAGAGAACTGTTTGGTCTATGAACTTTTAATCTACAGACAATTACATTTTTTTTTTCAAGCATGTTTTATTAACTTATTATGTACATTATGTTATGATTGCACGGACACCCCCTAATGATGAGGACTGTGATGTTGGACTCGCACCTGCAGCAAAGCAATCTGGGAAACGCCGGCCTGCCGCTTCTGTGTGTGATTGATGATGCAAATCTCCTGAGAACAGAGGGTCATGGATCAGTTTATTCGATCAGCTCAGTGTTACACACACACACACGCACACACACACACACACACACACACACACACAGTATCCGGAGTCTCGGTGTGTTACCTTCTTGTGTTTGAGGTAGGCCTTCTTGTGTTTGATTGTTACCTACTTGTGTTTGACTGTTACCTTCTTGTGTTTGACTGTTACCTTCTTGTGTTTGACTGTTAGCTTCTTTTGTTTGAGTGTTACATTCTTGTGTTTGACTGTTACCTTCTTGTGTTTGACTGTTACCTTCTTTTGTTTGAGTGTTACATTCTTGTGTTTGAGTGTTACATTCTTGTGTTTGACTGTTACCTTCTTGTGTTTGACTGTTACCTTCTTGTGTTTGACTGTTACCTTCTTTTGTTTGAGTGTTACATTCTTGTGTTTGATTGTTACATTCTTGTGTTTGACTGTTACCTTCTTGTGTTTGAGGTAGGCCTTCTTGTGTTTGATTGTTACCTACTTGTGTTTGACTGTTACCTTCTTGTGTTTGACTGTTACCTTCTTGTGTTTGACTGTTACCTTCTTTTGTTTGAGTGTTACATTCTTGTGTTTGAGTGTTACATTCTTGTCTTTGACTGTTACCTTCTTGTGTTTGACTGTTACCTTCTTGTGTTTGAGTGTTACATTCTTGTGTTTGATTGTTACATTTTTGTGTTTGACTGTTACCTTCTTGTGTTTGACTGTTACCTTCTTTTGTTTGAGTGTTACATTCTTGTGTTTGAGTGTTACATTCTTGTGTTTGACTGTTACCTTCTTGTGTTTGACTGTTACCTTCTTGTGTTTGACTGTTACCTTCTTTTGTTTGAGTGTTACATTCTTGTGTTTGATTGTTATATTCTTGTGTTTAAGTGTTACATTCTTGTGTTTGAGTGTTACCTTCTTGTGTTTGAGGTAGGCCTTGTGTTGAAGTTTTACATTCTTGTGTTTGACTGTTAACTTCTTGTGTTTGTTACATTCATGTGTTTAAGTGTTACATTGTGTTTAAGTGTTACATTCTTGTGTTTGAATTTTACATTCTTGTGTTTGAGTTTTACCTTCTTGCGTTTGAGTTTTAGTGCTACATTCTTGTGTTTGACTGTTACCTTCTTGTGTTTGAGTGTTACATTCTTGTGTTTAAGTGTTACCTTCTTGTGTTTAAGTGTTACCTTCTTGTGTTTGAGTGTTACCTTCTTGTGTTTAAGTGTTACCTTCTTGTGTTTGAGTGTTACCTTCTTGTGTTTAAGATAGGCCTTGTGTTAAAGTGTTACATTCTTGTGTTTGAGTGTTACCTTCTTGCGTTTGAGTTTTACCTTCTTGTGTTTGAGGTGGGCCTTTTGTTTGAGTGTTACCTTCTTGCTTTTGAGGTAGGCCTTGTGTTTGACCGTTACCTTCTTGTATTTGAGTGTTACATTCTTGTGTTTGAGGTAGGCCTTGTGTTTGAGTGTTACCTTCTTGTGTTTGAGTGTTACCTTCTTGTGTTTGAGTGTTACCTTCTTGTGTTTGAGTGTTACCTTCTTGTGTTTGAGTGTTACATTCTTGTGTTTGAGTGTTACCTTCTTGTATTTGAGTGTTACATTCTTGTGTTTGAGGTAGGCCTTGTGTTTGAGTGTTACCTTCTTGTGTTTGAGTGTTACCTTCTTGTGTTTGAGGTAGGCCTTGTGTTGAAGTTTTACATTCTTGTGTTTGACTGTTAACTTCTTGTGTTTGATTGTTACATTCATGTGTTTAAGTGTTACATTGTGTTTAAGTGTTACATTCTTGTGTTTGAGTTTTACCTTCTTGCGTTTGAGTTTTAGTGCTACATTCTTGTGTTTGACTGTTACCTTCTTGTGTTTGAGTGTTACATTCTTGTGTTTAAGTGTTACCTTCTTGTGTTTGAGTGTTACCTTCTTGTGTTTAAGTGTTACCTTCTTGTGTTTGAGTGTTACCTTCTTGCGTTTGAGTTTTACCTTCTTGTGTTTGAGGTGGGCCTTTGGTTTGAGTGTTACCTTCTTGCTTTTGAGGTAGGCCTTGTGTTTGACCGTTACCTTCTTGTATTTGAGTGTTACATTCTTGTGTTTGAGGTAGGCCTTGTGTTTGAGTGTTACCTTCTTGTGTTTGAGTGTTACATTCTTGTGTTTGAGTGTTACCTTCTTGTTTTAGTGTTACATTCTTGTGTTTGAGTGTTACATTCTTTTGTTTGAGTGTTACATTCTTGTTTTTCGAGTGTTGCCTTCTTGTGTTTGAGCTAGGCCTGAACTAGTGTGGGATTACAAATTTAATTAATCTCTGCAAATAGAAGGAGTTTATACTTCTGAGTGTCCTGTGACCGCACAGGAAAGCCATGCCTTTCCTGTTTCTCATCTCACCGTGTGAAAACACATGTTTGAAGTTTGAACACCTGCTATGTTAATTTCTGAGACCATTTGCCTTGGAGTTCTAGGGTCACATGCATTTCCATTTGCTTTGTTTCAGTGTCCCCACCCCCTTTTTAAATGTATAAGAATAGTTCTGTATTTTAGATTGTTAGATTTCTTTGAGATGACTACAGCGACACAATAAAGAACTTCTGCGTGAAAGACACCTCAAAAGTCTCCTGGTCTGTTGCGTGGAAGAAAAAAAAATTCACTACAATTTTGGTGCCGTGACCCGGATAGAGAAATCTTACCTGAATCCAGAACTGAAACTTCAAGCAACAAAAGATTTAAACAGAGAACTAATCTTTCCAGAACCGAATCTTGAAAACTTCAAGAAAACAAGATCTCAACAAAGCGGACTGAGTTCCAGAACAAGATCTCAACAAAGCAGACTGAGTTCCAGAACAAGACTTAAACAAAGCGGACTAAGTTCCAGAACAAGATCTTTAACAAAGCGGACTGAGTTCCAGAACAAGATCTCAACAAAATAACTTTTCTGACTGAGTTCCAGACTGAATCTTTTCATACAAACAACGATTCGGTGAGTTTTCACTCTATTCAAAGAACAAGACCAGGACAAATTTGTGCCTCTGCGCCATCAGAGAAAGAGTTATCAGACAGCTGTAGTGTTTGATTAACTAAAGTTATCCTTTAAAAGTTGTCTTTTAGAACCCAATTACACCTGGTATTAAAATGCGATCTGTATCCAGACAAGTTATCCGGATAATAAGTACCGATTCCATTTACACCTGGCCACATAAATGTGTTTTTGCAAAACGGATATAAATCCAATCTTCAACTACCGCGTTATATGCAGATTTAATGGATTGCACGCCACCAAAAGCAACAGATATGAGCTGCATTTTATTGATCATCAGCTAATTTCCAAATCAAAGACATCAATAAGAGAGAGTGGCAACAGCCCTGGTAAGATAATTTCGTTTCTTTACTTGAAGATGATTGTGTGTTAAGCGTCTGTGACTTACTTTCATTTTTATTTGCGATGTTTGCACGTTGGCTTGATGAATAGACGCTCAGCTGCTCATCTGGGGTGATGCGTGTCGCAGTAGCGCCTAAGGCTGTCGCGGTTATGGAATTTCCCTTGCGGTAATGTTGAGTGGCTCAATAGCGGTATTACCGCCATTTATTTATTTAATTAATTTATATGTTTTTGTTGCTATATAAATAATGTTTACGATGTGGACAAAAACGAGGACATTTTCAGTAACCAATGTAACCGAAACTAAACAGCGTCTACAGTATATGCGCATTGAAAGACTTTCACTCAGCGCGCATATTGTTATGACAACGGACTTTGAGCGAGTCATTGAACCGTTCATTCAACTAACACGTTTAAAAAAGCTGATTCAACAAGATGTTATTTATTTTTAACTTTGAGTTTCAACTTTTCAAGGCTCAGCTGAGCAGCAATGCGTCGCATAGGCAATGCTGAAGCTGATGCTTCACTTATTAGAGACCCATTGATTCAATTCGTGACTCACTGATTTTATTTCGGCTTCCTTGTGTTGTGGGATGCTGACCAGAGCTGCTGCTGACACGCATTTATGGGAAAATACCCGTGAAGAGAACGTTAAAATGATGATACAGATCGCATTTTAATACCAGGTGTAAATGGGGTCTTAAAGATGAAAGATATCCTTTTTTTGTCAGGCAGGGAAGATTAAGATTACATGTTAATATTAGTGATAACCTCTGTTAACAGAGAAGGATTAGCATTTTTGTGCTAGTTATTTGGTCTTATCCTCTAAAAGTTAGGAAGGTGAAATATCCTTTCCATTTTCTTTCAGGGAAGATTAGCGCAACATGCTAATAGTTTGTGTTGTTTTTTGTTATTTTGTGGTGTTACCCTCTAAAAAATTATTTTAGAGATGAAAGTTTGATCCTCTGCACAAGCAGGGACGATGCTAGTAATATTGTGGATATCCTTTGCTCTGCCAAAGAAGGTTGAACAACAGTCGATCTGTGTAAACAAGTTTAGCCTCTGTTGATCAGAAGTTTTAGAGTTTTTGTTTGTGTGGTAACAAAGAAACTCGCAAAATGGTTATAAGGAATGCTAGGCTAGTTCCATCAACTGAGAAAGGTGGACTAGCTAGCCCTTTATGGACAGACAATGAGTTTAAGTCATTGTTAGGAGAGCACATGGACTTCATAGTGACTCAGTCAGTCGGATTGAATTTGACAAAGAAATTTGGCATTCACCCAGAAAAAGTATGGTCTATTGAAGATTGTAAAAAAGTGCTAGGAGCAAGTATTCGCAAGAACAATGTGAAAGCCATTATCTGTTGTCACAAAGAATTCAGCTTATCCATTGCGCAAGAACAAGCTGGGTGTATTGCTAAGTTAAATGAACAGAACAAACAATGCAGACTCAATTGTCCTGTTTCAAGACAATGGTGGGCCATAACCAGGCCTCAACCAAATGTAACTCTAAAGACCAACAGTCAGATGAAACTTATCCTGACTTACAAGCATTCTTTGAAACAGATGTAGACATCCCATCAGTAACTGATAAGCATGTAAATTCAGTGAAGATATGTGGTGCTAGAAAAAGATCGCAGGGAATCGAGGAAAATGTTCCTCCTAACGCTTCTGTTGTTAAAATACACACGGTTGCTAAGGCATTAGGACCTAAAGACATTGAGCGACTGTCCCAGGGCTTACCCCCAGCACACACACAGTTCACTGAATTTAGAAAAGCAGAAAGAACTTTAGAGAAGTCAACCATTTGCCCAACTTTTTCTCAGCCTTCTTGCTACTCTGAAGCAGCCATTCTCAACATCAGTAAACTGGGGCAGCTTGTTGAGGTGTTAACCATTTGGGCTTTGAGTGCTTAATTTCCCCAGTAATTTACAGCAAAGATGAAAGACTGTTTTGTTTAATAGAACAAAAGGAAAGTGACTGTCTCAGCTTTCCTTTGGAAGACACTGGTTTAGTAAACTCACAGCCTTAAATGTTATTCTACAGCACAGGCCTTTCTTCAATAATAGTGTTAGGTCAGACTGTAAATGTAAAATGCCCTCATGTAGCAACAATGAATGAAGCAAAAGTCAATTTTGTCACCTTTTACCGTTGGGGAAATTGGTTTAACTACCCTCACAGTACCCTCACCCATTCTCACGTGTGACGTCTACAATGACTGAGGTTTTGTTAGAGGATGAAGGAGAAATAACTCATGATTGGGTTATGCAGATGTTGCAAGCCATTAGAGCCTAAGTGGCATGGACCACATCAAGAGATGCTGATCGGCAGTATTGTGTCAAGGAAGGAAACCTTCCTATCACCTACAGGGATATGATAGGAGTGAGCCAGTGAGGAGCCAAGGGAAGAGCCAAATGCAACAGGCTTTGGGGGCCAACCCTTCGGTGAAGACTCCCTCATAGCCTTCCCCCATCCATTTAGTCAAATCCCCATAGCAGACTCAGTGTTTACTCAGCAGGATACAACCCTTGTCTTTGAAGAAATACTGCTCTCCTGTCTTTTGTCTTCCTCTGTGCAGATACCCACTTGATGGCTATCCCGAGACCCATACGCACCGACCTATTCACCTGCGTATGAAGACACCACTTCCATAAACAACGAGACCCACTGCCAAGCCAACCATCACTAAAGGATAAAGAAGAAAAAAAATACACAACGCAGAGAAAAGACTTACAGAACCTTTAGTCATCCATCAACATTATCAAGATTGTAGTAACCATCAGGACATCGTACAAAGTGAAGACTCCAGAATCATTGTTTTGCTGAAAACGTTGCATGCCACACCCGAAGATGGCTGCATTCTGGGATTCACTTGTGCACAAACATGATGGTCCAACAAGACAATCTTGATATTTCAACTAAATTAAAGAAGATGACTGAAGATGATTCGTCATGGTTCGGAAACTTGATTGGTAAACCGTGGATGTGGATGAAGGAAATAGCAATTCTGCTGTCGTTTCTCTTATTAGCTTACTATCTATGCGTCCACAGTATCAAGTGTTTCATCCAAAAAATGAATCACACCTCTCACGAGAAAATCACAGTTCTAACCAGAAATTATTATCTATTTAATTTCTATTATCCGTAAGAACTTCACGGACCCTAATTGCATGATTTGTATTCAGTGTCAGCAGGCAATTACAGAAAAAGCAAACACAGAACATTAGTTTATGTGCCTGTAACTAGCAAAAGTTACAAGAGTGAACTTTTAAGCATTTAAATTTGTACTTAATGTGAGAGATATTAGTACTTTCAAAAGGGGGAAATGTGGGATTACAAATTTTATTAATTAATGATTAATGTTTTAAATGGAGAAAGTCTCTAAATCTCAAATGCAAACAGGAGTTTATAATTCTGACTGTCCTGTGACCGCACAGGAAAGCCATGCCTTTCCTGTTTCTCGTCTCACCGTGTGAAAACTCCTGTTTGAAGTTTGAACACCTGCTATGTTAATTTCTGAGACCATTTGCCTTGAAGTTCTAGCATCACATGCATTTCCATTTGCTTTGTTTCAGTGTCTCCACCCCTATGCAACCCACCCCCTTTTTAAATGTATAAGAATAGTTCTGTATTTTAATTTGTTAGACTTCTTTGAGATGACTACAGCGACAAAATAAAGAACTTCTGCGTGAAAGATACCTCAAAAGTCTCCTGGTCTGTTGCGTTGAAGAAAAAAACTTCACTACAATAGGCATTCTTGTGTTTGAGGTAGGCCTTTTGTTTGAGTGTTACCTTCTTGTGTTTGAGTGTTACCTTCTTGTGTTTGAGGTAGGCCTTTTTGGCGGTGATACGACCCCTGCGAGCCTCCAGCTGCCTCGATCTCTGCTGAAGCCTGGCCTCATCCTCCCTCGCAGATGTCAGAGGGGTCACAGGGGTAGCGGAGTCATCGGTGGCCTTCATAGCGTCAGGGCTCTCGTACGTGTCATAGTAGACCACCTCCTCCTGCCTCTCTGCACGCACACACACACACACACACACAGGCATGAAAGGTGAGCGACCACAGCGTGAGGACACACACACACTCACTCACACTCACCGCTCATCTGTCTGCGCAGACTCTGCAGTTGTGCAGTGAGCAGCAGCTCTTCATACTTCAGGATCTCGAACTGGATCTCGTAGAGCTGCAGCTGAAGCTCGTAATAAAGCGTCTCGAGATGATCCAGACGCACCATCGCATCCTCACCGTCCTGAAGACCCTGCATCTGAGAGAGAAGACCGTGTGAGTCTGTTTGTGTGTGTGTGTGTGTGTGTGTGACTCTGCATCTGAAAGACCACGTGTGTGTGTTATGTGTGTGTACCTCCTCTCTCAGGCCGTGTTTCCTCTGCTCTAGGCAGATCTCTTTGGCTCTCATCAGCTGCAGTGTTTCTTTAGAGACAGCATACTGTAGTTTCTCCATGCGCTCCACAGCCGCTGCCCACGCTGCCTTCCCGAACTTCCTCTGGTCGGCCCGCATGCGCTCGAACATCACTGCAGAGAGAGAGAGAGAGTGTGAGAGAGATGGATGGAGAGAGAGAGTGTGTGTGTGTGTGTGTGAGAAAGTGAGTCTGTGTGTCTGTCTGCGTCTCTGACTGTGTGTGTGTCTGTCTGTCTGTCTGTCTGACTGTGTGTGTGTGTGTGTGTGTGTGTGTGTGTGTATATATATGTCTGTCTGACTGTGTGTCTGTCTGACTGTGTCAGTCGGTTTGTCTGAGGGTGTGTCTGTCTGACTGTGAGAGACTGTGTTACTGTGTCTGATTGTCTGTCTGTGTGTCTGTCTGTCGGTTTTGGTCTCTGAGTGTGTGTTTCTGACTGTGTCGGTGTGTCTGTGTGTCTGTCTGACTGACTGTCTGTGTCCGACTGTGTGTGTGTGTGTGTGTGTGCGTCTGACTGTCTGTGTCTGTCTGTGAGAGACTGTGTTTGTGACTGTCTGTGTGTGTGTCTGTCTGTCTCACTGTGTATCAGTCTGTCTGTGTGTCTGTCTGTGTGTCTGGCTGTCGATTTTGGTCTCTGACGTCTGTGTGTGTCTGACTGACTGTGTCTGTGTCTGTCAGTGTCTGTCTGTGTGTCTGACTGTGTGTCTGACTGTGTGTCTGTGTTAGGGCTGGGCGATATGTCAAAAATATTTTATCGATAATCGGCTTAAAAAATATCGCGATATCCGATTATATCGTCTACCCAAGCCCCGCCCCCAACAAGCGCCGCCGGAGACATCACTGCCGACACCTTACACAAAACATGTTGGGGCCGTTTACACCTGGTCACCTCATACGTTTTCTGTGATCGATCGTGAAAAGACCAGGTGTAATGCCCTCCAAAATGCATTCGAGACGGATTTGAATCCGATCGCTCGAACCACTTGAGGAGGTGGTCTGGGCCGTATTCCAGACGAAACTGGACAAGTATAAATGGATCTGGTTGTTGAAACCACATATATAAATGTTACGACTTTACCAAAAATGCTAAAAAATAAACGTGTAAGAGCGTGTTGTAGGCCATGTCATGTTATTTTATTTAGATATGGATATGACGCTACTGCGACACGCATGATCACCTCAGATGAGCAGCTGAGCGCCTATTAAGCCAACGCGCCGCAATCTTGCAAATCAAAGTGAAAATAATTCGCAGACACTTAATACTACAATCTTCATTAAAAGTAAAGAAACGAAATTATCTTACCATTGCTGTTGCCGCTCTCTCTTATTGCTGCCTTTGCTGATTTTGAAATTAGCCGAAGATCAATACAATGCAGCTCATAAATCTGTTACTTTCCGTGACGTGCACTTCATTAAATCTGTATATAGCGCGGGAATTGAAGATCGCATTTCCATTTTGCAAAAACACATTTATGTGACCAGGTGTAAATGGAATAGTTTTGATAAATCAGATAACTATCCGATCTGAGAAAACGCATGAAGCGGCCATATAAACAGACCCGTTGAGTTTGGCTGCACTTTGACAGCCAGGAATTTAGTTTAGCTAATTTAATGATTGGCACGTAAAAGGTCTTGAACGAGCATAAATCATTAGCTATGCTGTTATGTCAGTTTTGCTAATAATTTCCACACTGTTCTTATCGTATGTGTTTGAAACGAATTTCGTTTCGCGAGGAGAAATGGTGAAATACAACTGAACAGAACAAAACCAAATTTGATGATTGTAAGAACAGTGATGCCTATTTGTTTTTCATAAGGTCCGATGTTTCTCTCTTTTCTTTTTTTTTGCGTTATTGCCTGAATTAAGTTTAATTACCCAATTATAACGTGTAGCGCTGTTTTTAAACTTGTATTCAAACTACAATATATTTGTGATTTCTAAAATTAGGGATTAGCTACTTGTTTTGTTCTGCATGAGGAAAAACTTTCTGGTTTTAGAGTTCCAAGGTCTCTTTAAGCCGCTTTATAAAGATTACTGCTTTATTTATTTAGAAACAGAAGTTACTAATAATTATATTTGGGTATTTTATTTATTTATTTTTGTTCATGTGTTAACTTAAAGCAAAGTATAACGCTCCCAATATCTACTGTAACGGAGCTCCCAACATTGCAAACTCTAAACGTGAGATATTATTTCTTCATCCGTTTGCAACGAAATTTTAATTTTAATTACAATGGTCACGTTTTTATTTTTCTATTAGGCCTATTTATTATGTACAACATTTATATTAATATTCAGAAATGGGTAAAGTTACTTTTCTGATGAACTTTAATTATACTGCAAACCAAAATAAAATATTGGAGATATCTCTGCTATTCTGAATTAACAGGATAGTTAATTTTTTTCGTCTGCAGAACGAAAAGATAAAGATCAAGAAATCCAGGAAAAAATGTTTAACAGAATTACGAAAGTGATAAATGATCAAATGATGTTTAAATGATGTTTGACAAGGAACGCATCTCAAAGTCGCATACAGACCAACACAGACTCATGTTGCCATTGGAGCAGTCAGCGCCGAAAAACAGGCACATAAAATATTAAGCTTACTAAAGTTAGAAAAGTTCAGTGAGTGATTTTCTTTATCCTTTGTACTTTGATCAACATTAAATATTGGCACCGAGTACAGGCTGTCAATGCACGGATTCAGACACAGACCAACTGTTCAACCATTTAAGACAAAACCGACTGTGTTTACGGGGATATTTTGAACTTGAAAAAAGATGTGTACTGATGTCTTTCCGTGGTTGAAACAATTCTTCTGATGTTTAATCATGTTTATTTGATGCTATAAATTAACAAGAAGGATATTTGTGAGATATTGTATGCGCATTTGTCAGTGCATGAGAAGCGGCTGTGTGTGCAGCTCAGAAAACAGTGCGCATGCAGAAGTGTTCTCTCGCGTCTTGCGCTTAAAGAATTCTATCAAGAAGAATCGATTTTCTATTCTTAACCTCACTAACTAGCCAATAGAAAATATTCAAATCATGCTATTGTATGTAAATAAATATGTGTATAACTATAGGGCTATGCTAAATATATTTGTATTTTTTTTTTTAATTGACGGTTATCGTCTGGACCCAGACTTTATAATCGATATCACGATTCTTGTGAGACATCGTCGATATACGGTAATATCGTCATATCGCCCAGCCCTAGTCTGCGTGTCTGACTGAGTGTCTGACTGACTGTATGTCTGTCTGTGTTTCTGACTGTCTGTCTGTTTGTTTGTCTGTCTGTCTGTGTGTGTGTGTCTGACTGTATGTCTGTGTGTCTGTCTGACTGTATGTCTGTCTGTGTTTCTGACTGTCTGTGTGTCTGTCTGTGTGTCTGTGTGTGTGTGTGTCTGACTATGTCTGTGTGTCTGTCTGACTGTATGTCTGTCTGTGTTTCTGACTGTCTGTCTGTCTGTGTGTGTGTGTGTGTGTGTGTCTGTGTGTGTGAGTCTGTGTCTGTGCAGCTTGTGATCGCCACGCAGCGTCACATATTAAAATAAACACCACCAGGCATCAGTGGCAGTGTTTATGTGGCCTCCGGAGGGCGCTCTCGCTCTGTGTAATGCCAGCAGTCCCTTCTCAGCGATCTCGTACTGCGTACTTGGACTTCTGCAATAACCAATAGTTCCACCATCCATCCATCGGTACCAATATATCGGCAAGCCCTATGAATCGGTCGACCTCTAGAGGGAATAGCAGAAGATCTCAGATCCTTCGTCTATATTAACAGCTGCTCATTTACTGAAACTACGAGTGGCAAAGTCGTGAAATCATTAAATAAAATGAATTAGTCAAATAAATAAATGATTAAATTACATAATTCTAATAACTGAATTTTCTTCACTGTTAACTTTTTATTACCAATAAATTTACATGACTTTTCATAACTTTAAAATATAGAAGCTTTTTTATGCCGCAGTATAAAAATAAAAAAAGCACATAGTGAGAAAAATAATCTAGAATTGAGAAAAAAATGTTTTAATTCATAAAAATATATATTTTAGATTATAACAACATAAAATGTGACATTAAATTAAGAAATATGACTTCAGCTTACATTGAGTTTTAGCTGTTTTGTCTTATTCTATATCAATTTAAAGCCCTTTTAGAAGTCCAGTTCAAGTCAGTTGTATTTGTATAGAAACACCGCTTTACAGAAAATCAAGATGTTAATGTTTATAATATCTAGGGGTGTCACGATTCTCCAAATCCTCGATTCGATTCCATTTTCGATACTTAGGTCATGATTCGATTCGATTCTCGATTTTTATCAATCGGCCAATCAGGATGCTCTCTTTATTACATGTGCTTTACGCCCATTTCACACATACTCTGTGTGCAGTGTGTATGCAGTGCGTGTTGCTGTTTATACAGGAGCAGCACGTGCAAAAGTGCTTTATATATGCTGCGTTTGCAGTGCGTAACTGATCTGTGGCTGTACCACAAACACATACTCACTATTTTATTTCAAATTCAGAAGATATTGCAGCAAATTTTATTAAAAAAAAAAGTTGTCAGCATTGCGATTCTCTTTGTACACTTATACAAACTTGAATGGACGTACGCACATTTAAACACAATATAAACAACATAGGCCTATAATTCCATGCATTACTTCTATATATATATTAAGTTTCTCAAGCAAATGGTCAAATATTTAACCATGTAGGCTACTTATATTAAAATCGCCAACATTTAATTTAAAATTAAAATTTAAAATTGACAAAAACAGCCGACTCTGCCTTTTCTTTTGCATTTAAATTTTAATACAATAAATCTTGCCTGTCAAAAAGAAGTTGTTATTCTACCTCCACAAATGAGATGAGTGTCGTTCATTATGTCCTTGTTGAGGTAAATTGTAGTTTTCTTTGCTAAAACCCCGGTCTTAAAGTAAAAAGATGAAAAGTAGTATTTAATGAAATATAATTATGGTGAGATTACTACATTTTATTGAATTAAATGCATTTATAGAGAAACTAATACATTTACAGGTCAATCTGTGTTCATTTGGACCACGAACCGTGCGCTAGTCACTTATTTCTGCGTTTGCAGCACAGCAGAAATAGACTCGGCGCGGAAACGGTCTCTGCACTACGCACCGCACCTGGAACGGATCGATGGACTGCATCCACGTGCAGCGTGAAAGCTGTTAACATGGGTACGGAAACAAATACGCACCGCATATGCATTGCAAACAGAGTGTGTGTGAAACGGGCGTTATGAGGCACACATGCAAGCCAAGGTCTCTCGCTCTCTCCCTCTCCATCGTGCGCGCAATACCGTTTGGAGCACAGTTTTTTCTGTCTCAGCATGCACGTTCGTTCTTGTTCGCTCACTCTAGATTTCGGGAGATTTTAAATAATTTGTGTGTACAGGGGTTAAAGTGAAAAAAAAATTTGAGCCTGAACTTTTTTTTGTGATGTTGACGGTGATGATGACGACGACTGATCTTCAATGGCACCATTTATTTTATATATTTTAATCCTCATTTAACCCATAATAAATATCATATTTAACTGTACCATACAGAAATTGAATAAGTTTATAAAACAGTCTACCCTGCATAAATTATAAATGAAATATAGATTAATCCTTATCAAAGCTACAAGCATTCTTTAGTCAAATGCAGTTAGTAATTTTCTGTTCTTTAGGTTAACTTTACTGACAGACAGAATTAATGGCTCCTGTAACTTAAAGATCTGCCGCTGCTAACAGGATCTCCCGCTTCTCATTCTCTCACTACTATTTACTTCCATTTAAGATTTTATTTAACTCATTAAAAACTATTCTTGAGAGGATACTCGACAAAATATACATTCTGGCATATGTGTGTGTTATTGTTCTTTCAAGCGCAAAAGAGAACTCGATGTACTCGCGTGTCTTTCTGAGCGTCGTGTGTGTGTCAGGAGGACATTCACTGAAAGCGCGTTCTCCTTTGTCGCGCAGAAATGGTTTAAAGCATTTGCGTGAATAAGAGCGTGATCATAATCCTAGCTAAAGGATGACAGACAGAAAGAACGGATGAACACTGCGTTAATTGCCATATTTTAAAACGTTAAAGCTGGACAAAAAAAAAAAAAAGAATCGCATGCGTTGACGTTGACACTTGACAGCACTTGTCATACATTGCTGACAGAAAATATTAAGGTTTGAAGAGGACTCGTTTTCATGGTAGGCTACACAGATTGGTTTTTTTTTAATTAGTAAGCTACACAGAATGCTCTACAGTTAATATTTAGCTGATTTCTTGAACCAACCAACTCACATCTCCTTTCTTTCTTTTCATCCATGATGACATTAGTCACCTGTTTCTGGCGTTTCATCTGTGTCACGATCTATTTTTATAGTCAATGGTCGCAACCGCTATACCTGCTCATTACCTGCTTTCAGTGAGCTATTTTACACAGGCTCGGTCCTGCTCCTCCGTGGCGATGACGCATGCTGTTAAAAATCACAAACAAATTTGAAAGTGGGGGGCACATGTGCGCATAGGAAATTACACCCATAGGTAAGACATCATCTCGAGCTTTATGAACTTGCGCTGGCTTTCACCGCCGTCACTTTCGTGAAGACAAGTATGGATCTCAATCACACGTTGTTGCTAGGACCCGCCCTGCTCTGCTTCTGATAGGCTTGTAAAGCGTTGCTCTCATATGATTGGTGGGTGAAATCAATTGACTCGAAAATATTAAACCGCATTCAAGTTCACAATTTTTTTCCCCTCACACGTCACACCCATACACCGGAGATCCGGCACGGTGCCGGAGTACTTTAAAGGGTAACTAAACACCAAAACAACTTTTTTTAGTTAATGATCTGTAAGAATGGAGCTTCATAAATGCTGTTCATTGATTCGAGTACATTTTTTGACAATTGAGTATAAAGTGTTTTGATTTTCAAATATATGGTGTAAAAACGTCTGAGTGCCGCCCTCTTCAGGTTAAACGGAAAGCTCCTGCAGTAGGGGTACTTGCTGACGTAGCGAACTCTCAGACGCACTCTGTCACACCCTTGGTGCGAGCTCACCACGCCCTTGGCAGCCCCTGGTATAAAAGCATCTGGTTCCGTCAAAACTGCTGTAGCGAGTCAGGAGTTGGATTTATGAATATTGAAAACGATCAGGATACTATAGCATATAATAGCATCTAGTTAGCATAGCATTTATATAGTTATTTAGATTATTTTTGAAAACGACCAGGATAGAGTATTGTTGCATCTATTTAGCATAGCATTATATAGATAATTTAGATTATTTTGTGTAGCTAGTAGCATAGTACAGTTAGGATAGCTTCAAGTTAGCATAGATTTATCAGTGTTTAGTACAGTGATCAGGATAGTAACGGAGGTGGACATGGGCTTCTCCACACGCAGTGCCAAACACTGCTCGTCCTGCATGGACTCCTCCACCGCAGCGGCGTCTTGATGTGAGTGATCATGGATATTTTAATCACAATTTATGGTTAGGATAAAGTTAATCCTCTAGGGTCGACAAACGAGCCGGTGCATTTTGCTGGATTTTTTCATATAGCGGCATAATATCAATAGCGTGCGCTATTGAGATCAACTCGACGACATAACTCATCAGATGCCGGTCGCGATGCGGGAGTTAAGACCGCAGTTTGAGCCAGCAGCTCGAATGGATTTGGCCCTGTGTATACATACAATTCACCCTCATCCACTTCAGGTGAAGGTGAGGGAGAAAAGTCCTCGACTTCAAATGGCCGCTCTGTTGCAAAGGCAGCTATTGAGTCACTCCAGACTAGTCTCGCTCTATTTTAGAGTCTGACAGCAGCTGTCACTCACGGCGGGTCTCAGGTGCACGCCCCCTAGCCCCGCTGGGGTCTGCCCATTTTTTCAGCATTTTTCAAATATTGCTAGTGGGTGGAGTCAGGCTCTGACCAGGGGTTTAGTTACCCTTTAAGCCCTGCGTGCATCAATATGCGGGAGACTCCCGGCACTTCGGCGAGACTTGGGATGTCTGCAAACTGGGGCTTTTTTGAAGCGCGAACGTTGTCAACATAACTCACTGGAAATCCAAAAAACTTCCACACCTGCGACTTCAATGAAAGAGGAGGGGGTTCAAGTTCTGTCGACGGGACTCCTGCATCTGCAGTTTCCATGCTATCTTTTGAATGGCATAGAGGAGGGTTGACCATAGACTCACTCGCAGCACTTCAAAATGCGTATTTTTTTCTCCTCGGCCCCGGTACATCGGGGCGTTGCAGCATCGACAATTTTGAATTCATTTAGATCGATTTCGATACGTTTTGCGATGATCTGAAGCGTTTGCTGCTTGAGAACCAGAGATTTAAAGGTCTCATGTTTCACACTAAAGCTTCTTGAGTCCGAAATTCTCGTACGAAATCTTTGCACGTTGTAAAATAAATACATCCTCATCTCGTGTCAATCATGTGCCTTTGAATGCGAAGCTGACACTGCCTCGGGAAACTCTCATCCGTCCTAAAAAAAATCTGATTCGTTTTCTGCATTTTTTGCACCAGTAGCAAGTATTTTGACAGTCCAGAGCCACCGAATAACTAATACAAAACATGTGAGTGAAAACATGTGACGAGGTGGCGGTCATGTGATTCGCCGGTGGTCATGTGACTCACCCTTCTGAGCACGTGCGGTGGTCTCGAAGTATTTGACGGTCAGGTCCTGTATGGAGAGCACAGCGGCGTGAGCTTTCCTCTGCCAGTCCTCATCCTCCCTGCGTAACGAGTCCACGCGCCGAGGGCCCAGACGCTC
Source organism: Pimephales promelas (assembly GCF_988280905.1). Taxonomy (NCBI): domain Eukaryota; kingdom Metazoa; phylum Chordata; class Actinopteri; order Cypriniformes; family Leuciscidae; genus Pimephales; species Pimephales promelas. Next base: position 8,991,915 of record NC_142787.1, read on the forward strand.
TGTCTGCAGAGAAATCTGACACACACACACACGCACACACAGGTCAGATAACATCCTCATCACTGCTGTAACCACGTGCACAATGACTTTGAGTTTGCTACTCAAACAGGCCAAGCACGCTTTCACTGTGTGATGTAGCCAAGAACCATAACTATAATCATAATGACTAATAATGGCAACACTTTATTTGACAGTGTCCTTGTTACTTGTTACGTAACTTACATAGTAAATTATGCATAATTACATGCAACTAACCCTAAACCAAACCCTAATGCTACCTGTACATGTAGTTAATTATCCTTACTCTGTACTAAAATATATAATTACACTGTAACAATGACACCTAAAAGCCCAGCTGAAGTGCCTTTGAATGCGAAGCTGTGCTGATTTCCACTGAAACAGGAAGCTAAGGCGGGACATATTGAATAGCTCCTTCCCCTTTTCAAATAGCCAATAGCGTTTGTTTCCCTCAAAGACTGATAGCACCATGGAAGTGAAGAAGTATAAATTCATTAAATGTGTAATTTAGATTCCACAGTGTTTTAACCGAAAAAAAAAAATGCATACAGTGTTTACCATTTTGAGGCCATAAGATTAAGCCAAGCATTCCAGGTGTCGGATATTAGCTTTTGTCTTTATGCACTTCCTGACCAATAAGTTCAAGATACAGCTCTGCTTTTGTCTCTATGATAATGGTTATAGTTGAGCAATCTAGTCAGGCTGATGGGATTAGCCTCAATACCCTGAATAACAGTTATGCTAATGAGAGCAGACCTGCAAATGTTTGGTAACAAGATCACACCTACGTCATTTGCATGCTTTGTCCCTAGTCTCCTCCTCTCTGTAAATCCCTCCCCCTTAAAAATGAATATTTAGTTGCAATGGTATAATGTTTAGTTAGACTCGAGACGAGATTTCGTTGACTACAGCTACTAACAGCTTGTGTTCTCAATAAAGAATCCTGCTTAAGATACAGCCCAAGTCTCCTGGTCTTCGCTCCTGGTCTTCTACACTTGAGAAGAAATGAGTTCACCACAGAAGCTAATCCGAGTGCTGGTGATACGCTGGGCTCAATCGTAAATGAGGGAATAAATTCTAGTCATTTCATTTCCTAAACAAATGTACAGTTGTGAATAAAAAAAATGGAATAAAACTTGAGCAGCCGAACACGCATCTCCAACCAGTAGCGTAATTTTGTTTTAAAAATGTGTGGCACAGGTGTGGAGAGAGGTTGCTAGAATGCTAAGATATAGTATGTACAATATACTGTATGTGTACAATAACATTTTTCAGAAAGATTGACACTACAATGTCCAGAAAGCAATTTCAATAGTACATTGGGTTTAATTTGCCATTTAATGAAATCTACTGTACTAATATATGTTAGTGCCAAGAATTTTCATGTGAATAAAATCCATTTATTCGCGAGTGTAATTTTTGTGTTTTCATCATGGGCTAGCGGTAGTACTTTTGCCAAGCGTGTCGGGGGTTCTAATATAGTTTATATATTTTTTCATCCAAACTGAATATGTTCATCGGTGTTTGTGTATCAAGCAGGGACATGCTTGTGAGAGTACTAGAGAGTCTGGTCGCACTCAGCTCTGACGTCAGCGCTAGATCTCTTCTTAAATAGCAAACAAAATTAATTTGTTGTAATTTTGTACATCATGTAATTTTGTTGTAAACGTACATCAGTGCCGCGAGTTGATTCAGATAGTGGTCGGGAGAATATCGACCCTGGCAAAAACACATATTGCTCCGTGACCTGTCAGTGTCACATTAAGGGATGGAGCTTTACACTCTATAGTACATATTCATACTAAAAGCTACAAAATGCGTATTTTGAAATAAAGGGTAACACATCATTTTTATTTATTTATTCCGTGGCAGAAACAAGCTTCAATTTGCTGTTTGAATCCAGTGATGTTTTCGTCAGTGATGACGATAACGAAATGATTTCGTTAACGCACCGTTTTTTTATGACGATAACGCGACGATGACTAGCTAAAAATAGCTCTGAGGTGACTAAAACATGACGAGACGTTTTCGAGTTTTCGTTGACGAGACGGAACGAAAATGATTATAAGTCTGACGTTCACAATGCATGTAATTTATGCCTGTTTTGCGTGAAATCGGTCTGTATGGAGCTAAAAATAAGTATCAGCAATGCTGCCGTTTCCTATCGCGTGCGTCCAGCACCGGCCGCCGCGCGCGCGCACCAGATTCCACACAACAACAACACAGGGTTTAATGGTAGTTTTTGTACCAAGTCAAATCAATAGAGTTGGACAAAAACTATTATGCATTATACATTATGTTTGTTTTTACAAATAATATGCATCTCATTGTTGCATACTACGTTGTTCATTGCACTTTAGCAATTTCTAAAATAAAGCCACAATTGCTAAAGTAAGAAGGTTTTTATTCTTGGCTTTTTTTGGAGTAAAACAGTGATTCCACTGTTACCACTTTATCTGTGTACAATGTTCTAGTAGCTCAACGTTTTTGCTGTTTAAACTTTAAACCATTCCTTTATTACTGTGATAACTGGTGAAAATAGCTTTTAATATTCAGGGGTAAAACTAGAACTTGAAATATGGGGATAAAAGGTTTCTGCCCAATGTGACAATGAAGTACAGCTTGGCAATGGCAGCACTGCATCTCCATCAATGAGAAAGTCTAGTTTATTATACAAAGGTTTTAAGGTTAGCTTGTTTTATGAATTGCAACACTTGCTAAATCTGTCAAACTTAAGCCCATTTCCACTACTTTTTAAACTAAATTAATTTGTTAAAGACTACTTTTTTTAACTAAAATTGATTAAACTTGACTAAAACATTTTGGTGTTTTCGTCGACTAAAACTTGACTAAAACCTTTTGTGTTTTCGTCGACTAAAACTTGACTAAAACTATTAAGTTTATAAGTGACTAAAATGTGACTAAAACTTAAAAGCATTTTCATCCAAAAGACTAAGACTAAAACTAAAAGGGCTGCCAAAAACAACACTGTTTGAATCATTTGAATAAACGACTCAGTAACTCTAAGTTTTAGTCAATTTAAAAATATAAATCATTTCATAATTAAATATGATATTTAAACAATATTACAGCAGTACTTAACCCACATCTGCAGTGCAAAGATGGATTTTGTTTATATTGATTGATAACAGCGTATTACTCTAATTAAATCTATTTATTAAATGTAATAAAATTCAATGTTCAAATTGCCCTTATAAAGCGTGTTTTCCCTTGTGTGTGTGTGTTTTAGACTCAGCATGACTTCGTTAAGATTGACTAGTTGAGTCTTCAGAGATCTTCAACACTCTCTCAAACACACACTTACACTATCACACACACACACACACACACACACACACAGAAACACAACACCTGTATGCAAATAACCCTCTCACGCCGTTTTTACAGTTGACCTGCTGACAAACTTACAATTCAGGTTTGTGTTCTGAGATCAGTGACACTGTGAAACCCCTCGTCATTCACACACAACACAAATGCAAATACTCACACACATTTACATGCATTTTGGGTGAATTATGTGTATTTATATAGAACACACACAATCACACACACACACTCACACAGATCTCTGAACTGTATTCCACACATAATAAACACATTTACATGACAGTTATGCAGCTTAACATGTGCAGGAATGGCAGATGCTGATCACAGGTGTGTGTTAGATCAGGTGTGTGTTTCACCAGTGTTGCTACAGAAGCTGTCAGATGTGTCGGATTTGAGTCAGACGAACATACGGCCAGCGAAGCACATGAATGAATGCATGAGGACATGAATGAGTGACTGAGGCATTATGGGGGATCGGGTGTCAGGTGACCAGAGAGGTGCAGTGTGGGTATCGCATGTCCATACATGAATCAGACATGCGAGACGAAACACACACGCAAGAGTCCGTGTTTCTCAAAGATAAAATAGATCAAAATCAAGATATAGATTCAGCTTTGATCACAAGAATAATATCACTATTCTCACAGTCACAAAGACCATATCGGGTCTATAGCTAATCGAGACGGCTACAGAGGGAATGCATTGACACGTGACTTTCCCGCAGTGACAAACCCCCCCCCAGCCGGACCGAGTGGCAAAAGATCTGCTGCGTGACTGGATTTAATAGGGGAAAACTGCGGAAATGCGACTAAATCGAACAATTTTATCAATTTAAACTAAATGTTGGACTCAATATAGTGGTTTAACTTTATATTATAGACTGCTATGGAAAGAGGAGCAAATGGATCGCTGCAATTCACAGAAACAACTAGACTCCATTCAGCGAAGGTGGATTTGCAGTTATCATTTTGTGTCAATATAAAGAATTTAGCTGTAAAACCATAACCATATATTTTGTATTGTTATATACATTAACAGCTCATCAATTATATATTTATCATTGCATATTCTGCATTATGTTTTTTTAATAAACACTGACCAAAAAACGTATAAAGTTTTAGGGCTGGACGATATGATATAACACACTGATATAAGTGATCACCCGGATTTAGACCTACCAATATTATATTTATATAAAGTGTTCACAGGCAAATTTGCTTTATGTTTAGGTCTGCTTTTATTTCCCCGGTGTCGAAATCAGGCAAACATAAATGTCTGGCAACACGATTCCTGGCTGCATGTCAATATCCATGGATCACCGGATCTTTAGTAAGTTTTAAGGAACACTATATTGAGTCCAACATTTAGTTTAAATTGATAAAATTGTTCGATTTAGTCGCATTTCCGCAGTTTTCCCCTATTAAATCCAGTCACGCAGCAGATCTTTTGCCACTCGGTCAGACTGAGGGGGGGTTGTCACGCGGGAAAGTCACGTGTCAATGCATTCCCTCTATTGCTTTCTGGGAGGAGAGTCGGGCCCTTAAATATTGTTGTGGACAAAAACAACAAAAAAAGGAGCATAAAAATATCTCAGTACTGTAAGTTCAGTGATCATCTTCTGATTACGGAACCAGAGGAGTCAAAGTTCTGTTAGAATCTCCTGAACGAAACTTCTGAACGAATCTTCTGATCTTAATCTCTGGATTTGCATTTTTCAGTTTTGCATTAGCCTAAATGTTTGTTGCATTTAGTTTGCATTTGCTTGTAAGTTATTACAATTCTAACTGGTTCGGTAAAATAGGCCCCTGACTCAAATCAAATCAAATTAAATCAAATAATAATATTGTGGCGTTTTGAGGTACCAATTTTTTTTTATCTTGATCCAGCAAAAAATGAAGATTTACTGTCCAGAAACATATAACACTTGTATAAGGATATTTTATAACAATAGTATTCCATGACAGATATTGTATGTATTTTTAATGTTAAAATGGCATAAAAATATGAATTTGATTGTGCTTATTAATTTGCTCGCTAATGCAGAGAGACTCCATCCACACGCTCTTCTGATTGGCTAATCGAGACGGCTATTGCTTTCTGGGAGGAGAGTCGACAGCTTTCAGCCCGTAAGGTCCTCACACACTGGTCCTTTGTCACAAATTTTTGCATGTAAAAAAAAAAAAAAAGATCTCACGTTGTGTCAATCATAGGGGTGCTCCGATCAGGATTTTTGGGGCCGATCACCGATTACTGGAAGCTGTATCACCCGATACCGATACTCATCACCGAATACAGAGTCTATTTGAAGCCTTCTATTTATCATGTAGCATTATTATTAAACTATATTTAACAACAATGTACATTAAGAGAATACCTGTGTATTTATCAGACATGAAAACGGGTCAGGGTGCGCTTGAGGCAACATGAATCACAGCACGCAGCTCTCTTCAAGTCCGTTTGGAAAAGTTCTAAGCACAAAGGAAATACATATCGATGCATAGTGTATTATAGAGTATCTATCTATGCAATATTGAGCCAAATTTTCTTTTAACAGTTTTACATTTCAGTTACTGTGCGCTAGAAGAACAATGATAGTGCTCTCCAGTGTTGTGATACACATGGTAGAAAGGAACATGATTGAGGTACTACAGCAAGAGAGTCAATTTATGCGAAACCAGAGCTTTATCTACAGATAAAGTATAATAATATTAACATTTAATCATCTTGGAGAGAGTTTTCATCGTTGCCGAACGCAACGTGCTGTGCTGTTTTAATGCTGAATGGAGATGACTGACAACGCGCTGTTTGAACGTGAATGGAATGACTGACAGCGGAGGGAAAAGTTTGTGAACTCGAATTTAATGACTTAAACATTAATTTCTATCTCACATTATACTACAGTACGGCTTCAAATATATTATGAGTTTTGGAACTCAACCTGAGCGCTCGTTGCTGCGGCGATCGGTGGATACAGTGTTCTCTGTAGCTCGCGCAGACTTTACTCGGACACACGCTTCCGTTGCGGACAGACTCTATTCTTTCCGGTGATTTTACGTGTTGATCAGAGAGGCCGCACAGTTTGACAAGCAGACAGTGGCGTGGTACACGCATTGCAGATTAATTGCTAGTGAATTGCTTTTTCACACACCTTGTACAATTGCCAGACAGCTGAAGCCATTTTTACCAGGGCATAAAAAAATTGTCTCGCGAATTTTGCGTCATCTGATCTGCTTTTCTGGATCGGCCTTTATAGAGACCACCAATCACACATCCCAAAGCAATTATCGGCTGATTGTGATCGGCGACCAATCAATCGGAGCACCCTTAGTCAATCACGTTTACACACCAACTCCGAAACTCTCGTTTGTCATAAAAACATTCGGATGGGATTCAATTTTCTGCGTTTTTTCGCATCCGTAGCAAGTAAAGGTGAGAGCCACCATGTGACAAGTACGAAAAAACGCATACAAAAATTTCTCAGAGTGCAAAGACCTTTACTGTGATTAGGGATGGGTATCGTTAAGGTTTTATCGGTATTACTACTCTTACCGATACCGCTTATCGATCCGGTACTTTAACGGTATTCTTATCGGTTCTTTTTGGTGTTTTTTTTTTTTTTTAAGAATTAAGAACATAATTTAACTCTATATTTTGAAATGTAAAATAAAAAAAGCAAAACGAAGAAAAAATATATTTTTGTTATGCAGCAATGTGCAGGCTTTTTTGTTTTATATACAAAAAGGACACATAAGAAAAAAAACAAGTAAAAACACAAGAATAAAATCAATCAAAGATACAAATTATATACAAAAGTGCTTTAATTTCAGGAAGGTGTACTAACATATTATCTTTTCAGGTAATTGTTTCTGTCTGAAAAGAAACCTAATTTAGTAATCAAATATAAAATAGCACTGTATAGTTTATCATAGACAGATTAATGCTTATTAAATCTAAAGTTACTTATTCAAAAGCTGTGAGTGATTTTCTCTGCCTTTTGTTGTTTGATTTGCATTAATGGCTGAATCGTCAGCAGGTTTAGGCTATTAGACTGCTGCCCCTTTAAGACCGAGAGCAAATCTAATCGGTAACTGAAGCACCATCATTTTCTCCCTATTATTTACGTCCATTTAAGACATAATTGTGTTTAAGTGAATGAACTGTGTTTAAGCGAATCTCAGAGCTGATCATTTTGACATTTGTATGTATATTTGATAGTTAAGGAGGACACACGAAGCCCAAAGTATAGGCTACTTTTCTTGTCTCGTTGCAGTCCATTTCGGAGCGCGCACCGCCTTGTGAACAGGCTCTTGCGCAGGCTTTTGTGTTTTTAATAGCCATTTTTTGATCTTGCAACAGTAGAAGACAGCATTTTGCAACAATCGCCGATCGTGCTGATTCTGATGGTACGTTTGGGTACAGCGCTCCGCAGTGCTGTGAAGTAAAGGAATTCAAGCTGGACAGATCATGCGTCTTGTTTTTTAACGGTTTTATCTCAAATTTCTTCTTTTTATAATCTTTGGAAGCCGAAATACAAAATATATTAGAATAATATCCCACATCTAAAGTGTAACCACGTTGAATGTTTAGTTCTGTCCTCATTGTCACTCATTAAGCAGGCTGTCGTGTTGCGCGTGCTGTGGCTCAGCGTGAGAGATCGCTCTCTCTCTTCTCTCCCTGCTGAACTGCGAATTTCAAATTTGCATCACAGACAAATGGTTTAATTAAAATATAGTTTATATATAGAAAAGGCTGGCGATATAAACATGTTCAAGATAACGTCTTTATAGGAATGATAAATAATTTCTCCAGTACCGACAGCAGAACCGATAACGTCCGAGCTTATCGATACAGCGGTCTTTCAAAATTCAGCACCGGGGCCCGTTTAATACCGGGTTTCGGTACCCATCCCTAACTCTGATCAGAGCAGGGGCTGCTGGGATGCTGCGGTCACTGTGACGATGAGGGCGTGACCTTGATGTGCTGGGATGCTATGGTCGCCATGTCGACGGGTGTTACCTTGATCTGCTGTCTGCGCAGCATGGCCAGCTCCCGCATGTCTCTGAAGGGCTGCAGGAGATAGTGGTAGAGCTCAGTTGTGGCCTCCACCAGATCCCCGAACGCCTCGTCCTGCTCGCCGTACAGCTGAAGCAGCTCCACCATCCGCTCCACGCCACGCTGCTGCTCCAGCAGCTGCACACACACACACACACAGAGAGAGAGAGAGAGAGAGGGAGACACACACAGAGAGAGGGAAAGAGAGAGACACACACACAGAGAGAGGAAGACAGAAAGAGAAAGAGATTTTTGATTTTTATAAAATAACTTTAATTCATATCACTTCAATTCAATTCATCAAAAAAAATTACAGCAAAAAACACAACTCTCCCTCCTCCACTGTACAAACAGCATCATTATAACACCATTGTTGTACAAAAGTTCCAACATCATTCATTGCTCTATAATACCTAAAATCTATTGTGATTCTAGATTTTACAAAAGCTTTGAAAACAGGCAAAAGCTCCTGACCATGTGTTTTCTCAATTGTATTCCTTCTTGTGATAAGTATGGCAAGTTTTGCTTGACCTACCAAAAAATTAATCAACTGCCATTTCATCTTTTGATTCTGCCTATAGCCAGCTCCCAAAATAAAAGTGCTTTGAGTAAAAACCTCTCCACAATTATAAAAAACCTGGCCTAAAATATCAAACAATGGCACCAATCTTTCACATTCTGAATAGCAATGAAATACAGTCTCTCTATGCCCACAAAAAATACACTTATCATCAACACTAGGGTTGATAATAGATATAAAAGCATTTACTGCCACAACACCATGTAAAATTTTCCACTGTAAATCTCCAACACGTTTTATCAATGGTGGTTTATACAGCGCCCTCCACACTGGTTTTACTTCATCATCTATTTCAAGTTTACTTCTCCACACTGTGTCAGTTCTTTTATCTAACATTGTTTTATTATGCACTTTCACAAAACATTTGTACATCAATTTACCCCCTAGCGTGTTCAAATCTAAATCTGTTAAAACATTCAAATCCAATAAAGGACCTGTTGCATCTTTAAAATCTGGTGTAAGACCAAGTTTTGGAAAGGAATCAGTCTCATCCAGACTTACAGACCCATCTTTAAATCCTTTCAACAGCTTTAATTCATCATGTGTTAGTTTTTCCTTCCAAAGTTCAATTATTTTTGCAGTTTGGCGAATTGATCTCTGCCCCAGCAAAGTAGCCACAGCATTAATATCATTCAGTTCAGGCCCGGCCACATCAATAACATGCTTCAATTGAACTTTTTTAGAAGTGCACAATCTCTGGGTGAGACCAATTGTGCTCTCTCCTGCTATATCGAGCCTAGCTCCTTTAACCAAGGGTTCTTCGAGCAACCAAAACAAAGAGTCTGTTTTCTCCAGTCTTTGAATGACAAAAAGTCTCCAAACTTTAAAAAGTCCACGATAGAAAGATGGTAGTCCATTAAGGCAAATGTTCTTGTGGTCCATTAAAAACAATGCAGCATCCATGCCAAGACCTTCTACCCTTTGTAGGATTGTTTTAGCTATCATTCTCCACACCAGATCCGCAGACCCCTTCAAAAACGTTTGTACAAATTGTAAGCGGAAAGTCGCTAGCCTGCTTTGCAAGTGTACCAGGCCTTGCCCACCCTCCTCTCTGGGCAAATAAAGCACACTTTGAGGAATCCAGTGTAGTTTGTCCCAGAAAAAATTAACCAAAATTGTCTGTAATTTTGGCAAAAGGCCAACAGGTGGATCTACACAGGACAACTTATGCCACAATGTTGAGGCTACTAAATTATTAATGACTATCACTCTTCCTCGAAAAGACATTTGTGGATGGATCCATTTCCATTTTTTAAGTCTGCCCTCTATCTTTTCCACAATTCCCTCCCAATTTTTCTGTTGTGCAGCTTCATCACCCAGGTATACTCCCAAATATTTGAACCCCCCCCCTTTTCCATAACATCTCACCAGGTAACTTTGGCAAACCCTCCTCCCATTTTCCAATTGCCAGAGCATCACTCTTCTCCCAATTTACTCTAGCAGACGATATTAAACCAAAAGCCTTTACAACAGACACCAAATTTTCAATATCCTTTTGACTGTTAATTATTATTATAACATCGTCAGCATATGCTGACACCTGATGCTGTAACTCTGTGCAATGCAAACCCACAATTTTGTTTCTTAGTTTAATTAACAAAGGTTCAATGGCTAGGGAGTATAACATTCCCGATAGTGCACAACCTTGCCTTATACCCCTACCGATATTAAACGGGGCGCTTAAACCACCATTGACTTTCAACATGCTTTCAATGCTCTGATACAACACTCGAATCATTTTAACAAATTTCAATCCAAAACCAAGACTCTAAAGTCCTCCACAGATATTGATGTTCAATTCTGTCAAAGGCTTTTTCTTGATCGAGCGAGATAAATCCCAAATCCACCCCCAAAAAACCAGAAACATCCAAAACATCTCTTATTAGATGAACATTATCTAAAATTGATCTACCTGGCACACAATACGTCTGATCCACATGAACAACTTGGTTCATTACTTCTCTCAGTCTGTTAGCCAAGGCCTTTGATAGAATCTTCATATCAGAACATAACAAACTTATAGGACGCCAGTTCTTAATCTCCTGTAAACTGCCCTTCTTAGGAAGCAGTGTTATAACAGCTCTTCTGCAACTCAAAGGCAATGAGCCTTCCGTCAGACTCTCATTAAGAACACTTAGTAGGTCCTCACCAAGCACAGACCAGAACTCTTTATAGAAATCCACAGGGATTCCGTCAATACCAGGAGACTTCCCACCTTTCATATCTTTAAGGGCATTCAAAAGTTCCTGATTAGACAGGGGTCTTTCCAAATGTGCCTTTGAGTCTTCAGCAACACTGGGCAATCCTTCAAGAAAATCAGCAGACAACTGAACATTCTCTTCATATTCACACTTAAACAGCTCCTTATAGAACCTTACAGCTCTTTGTCTTATTTCATTTACTTCAGTTAATTCCTGGCCACTTTCTGACCGCAAAGAGTGAATATATCTGCATTGTCCATTCTTTTTCTCCAAGCTAAAAAAGAATTTAGTTGGAGCATCCATATCAGTTACATTCTGATGTATTGACCTTATCAATGCTCCTTGTGCCTTTATACCAAGCATATTATCTAAAAGAGACCTTTTGGACTTCAATGTCTCAGCTTGTCTTGGTTCAACATCAGCCAACGCTTGTAATTTAACAATTTCAGATTCCAAAAGTCTCATTTGTCGAGTGATGTCTCGAGAAACATTGAAAGCATACTGTTGACAAAGCATTTTAATTTCAATTTTTCCATAGTCCCACCATTCTCTCAAATCATTAAATTCTTGCTTTCTTAATTTGAATTGACTCCAAAAGAAACAAAAAACTCCTTTAAAATTCACATCGCCTAACAAGGAAGTATTGAAGTGCCAGTACGCACTTTTAACCTTAACATTTGCAATAAACACCTGACATAAAACCAAAAAATGATCAGTAAAACCAACTGGCACAATTTCACATTTTTTCACAACATTTACATGGTGTTTAAAACAATAAAAAACGATCAAGTCTTGCCATGGAAAGAAAATTGTCTCTTGTATGGAGCCACGTGTACTGCTTCACATGACTATTAAATTCTCTCCATAAATCACATAAACTATGTGTCTCTATCAGTTCACGAAGAGCTCGGCTTGAAGCTGCATGTGGCTCAACATGGTTCCTGTCCAACATATCATTTTCTGTGCAGTTGAAGTCTCCACCCAAAAACACATATTCATCATTTTTACAACTCTGTAAAATTGTATTTAAGCTATTAAGAAAACCAATTCGTTCTACACCATTTGTAGGGGCATACACATTTACAAACACCATTTTACACTTTTCAAAAGTAGCCCGTATTATCAAAAGCCTGCCAGCTATTACCTCTTCCACCTGACATGATACAGGCAAAAACCTTTTTGAAAATAAAACAGCCCCTCCTCCTCTGTTAGAACTCATATGTGTTAGGAGCACTTCTCCCTCCCATTCCCTTTTCCAATCAATTGCATTCATGCAGTCGCTATGAGTTTCCTGTACATACATTACATCTATATTCTTTTGATTTATTAACTCATACAGCAACATCCTTTTCTGAACATCTCTTGCACCATTTATATTAAGTGAGCCCACCTTAATTGCACTCATTAATAAAAATGAAAAAAAAAAATGGCACAAAAAAATCATTAAAAGAAAAGGACACATGGAATTATGTTGTTTCAAAACCATTTTCATTATGTAGCTCTTGTCTCAATTTTGCAACAAACTTTTTAAGCCTGTAAATTTCTTGGACAGTGAATTGTTCAGTTCCTTCACCCCTCATTAATGGTCCAACTGACTCAATGAACAATCTCCGATCAGGAAAAAAATCCACAACATGTACATTTTTTGCATTCTTAGTTTTGTGCAAAAAATCCCTGATTTTTACAAACGAGTATTCACTCTGTTTTGCTCTATTTTTACAGTCAGGTGCCTCATCTGAATCATCCACTGTGCTATGTGCACTATCATCATGTTTACCATCACTGTCACTACTTTTACTGGCTCTTCCCATCCTTGTCCTGACCCTTTTCCTCTTGATATTAGGAGTTTTGAAAATGTCCTCCTCATTGACTGACTCACTGTCCACTCCTCCTCCCTTTAGAACTGCCTCTGCTGCAGCCTCAACCACCTGACTACATTCAACCGGCACTTCTATCTCCATATCATTCACCTGTTCATTCTCGCTCTCCACCACATTTTCCTGTTCCTGCACCCCAACTACACCTCTATCCTCAGCAGTACCAGCATCAGCAGTATCAGTCTTCTCTGGACATGCACGTCTTATGTGGCCCTCTCGTCCGCATCCAAAACATTTCATCGTTTCAGACGAAACAAACACGATGTAATCAAACCCATCAATCTTAAATTTTAAAGCCACACTAAGTTCATCTGTTTCATTTTTCAGAATCATATGAACCTGACGTCTAAAACATACAACATGTTTTAACAAAGGCGATTTGCAGCCTAAAGGAATTTTTTTCATTTGGGAGACTACCTTTCCGTGCCTTGATAATTCTGTTAACAAAATATCATCTTTTATGAAGGGAGGCACATTTGATAGCGTGACTTTCCTTGCTGGCTGAACCAGAGGAATTACCGGGGTAAACGTATCTTTTATTACCACCCCACTTTGAACCACACTAGTCACTTTCTCTATACTGTCAAGAAAAATAACAACCGCACTACTCATTCGTGACGCTGACATGATACTCTCATACCCGACGGCCTTTCCGACCGCGAGACTACACTCTTCAACAGGGAAATCCATTACCGGCACGATTTTAATTCCGTGCCTGCGTGAGAGTCTGTCAAACGCCAATGGGTTTAACGCCGCCGATACCGCCATTGCCGGTGTTATACACCTGGCCAGCAAACGCTGGCAGGCGGCGGTCTCAGCTTATAGCCTCACACAAAGCCTTTCCTTTCTACACACAAAACCAAAAATTCTCCCAAACCAGAACTTTATACTCAAACACAGCAAGGGAAAAAGACAGAAAAAAGGACAGGAAAAAAGAAACTCACTCGTTTCGCACCACACTCTCACGCAGCCTCCACCCACACTCACTCCCAACATCCGCTCAGAGAGAGAGAAAGAGAGAGAGAGAGAGAGAGAGAGGGAGACACACACAGAGAGAGGGAAAGAGAGAGACACACACACAGAGAGAGGAAGACAGAAAGAGAAAGAGAGAGAGAGACAGACAGACAGACACACACAAAAAGAGAGGGAGAGAGAGAGAAAGAGGTTTATGGACATTCCATGGGCGTAATGTTTTTTTGTAACTGTTTTCTATCCCCTAAACGAACCCTACCCCCATCCCACACACACTAACCCAAACCTACCCATTACAGGAAACTTTATTTGTGACTAACTTTATTGTAATACCAGTGTAATACCCATGTCATTGTGCATATTTATGTCCTCATAAATCACATAATCGCACACACACACACAAACACACACAACAAATGCGGGAAGTAAGAATCAGTCAACAAACACGGTGAGTAATGTCTTGTCCTGTTATCGTCACCCGTGTCACGTCATATGTTTAGTGTAGCCTTCTCCGATGGCAATATAGGATTTGTATGTGATAAATTCAGGGAGACAGTCAGGCTGACGGAGAAGATTTCTAGAGACACACATCCAAACTTTAATTGAGGATGGTAAGAATGCTAGATCTTTAGATAGTGTTTTGAATGCACCTAGCATAGTGAACTCTTCCCATGATTTGGTTCTGGCTGAAGTAGAGCCCGTGCAGCAAGGCAGATGGGTGACGGTTAGGGATCGCCACTCTAGTCGTGCATCAAAGAACCACTCTGCCGTTCCGATTCCCATAACAAATCGATTTGCCCTAATCAGTGAAACACCCACTGAGAATCCTGTTGATTGTGCCCTGGTAATTGGTGATTCGATCACACGGAACGTGAAAATAGAGACACCAGCAACCATAGTCACATGTTTGCCAGGAGCCAGAGCATCTGACATCAAAGCAAATTTAAAAGTGCTGGCTAATGCTAGTCGTAAATTCTCTAAGATCATTAGTCATGTCGGCACTAATGATGTTCGACTCCGCCAGTCGGAGATCACCAAAATTAATATTAAAGAGGTGTGAACTCGCAAGTACGATGACAAGCAATGTAATTTGCTCTGGCCTCCTTCCTGTTTGCAGGAGTGATGAGATAGTCAGTAGACTGTCCTCACTTAATCGTTGGTTGTCTGAGTGGTGTCCGCAAAATAATGTAGAATTTAGAGACAATTGGAAAAGTTTTTGGGGCAAGCCTGACCTGTTGAAATGAGATGGTATTTATGGAAATTAGCACGCGCCACCAGCCAAATGCGGGTGATTTTGTGTTATGGCGGGTAAACTCACTTCACCTACCGGCCACCGTGGCGGGTAAATAAAAATAGCATACTGTTTCACCTGGACGGCGGACACTTTTAGAGGGGGCACACCTTCAAGACCAGCTCGCTTCTTCCATTGAGGCTCGATGAGGGAAGAAAACGTGGGAGCGCGAGAGGCTGTTTGCCGTCCAAAGGGAGAGCTAGCAGCGAACGCATGTCGTATTTATGGGCGGGTAGCTCTCGTGTAGCAAAGAGCTAGCCGCGCGACCATCTACCCGTGCACTTCTTCCGTCGAGACTTGAGCGCAAGAGGTGGGAGCTAGCCGCTAGAGCATGATGTAAATATGACAGAACTATGCTGTTCCTAGAGTCTCTAATCACTAGTAAAAATCCCCAAATGCTCCACCTGAAACTGCGGTCTTCTGAACTTTTACAATTGTGTCATTGATTTTGATTAATATGCGCGCGAGAGATAGAGTAAGACAGCGCTTGGGTTGTTTGAAGACGTGAGAGTGCTCGGCCACTCTCTCTCTCTCTCTCTCTCTCTTTCTCGTTTGCGCCCTGTCAAGCGCACCAGTCATTGTATTCTACATCACTCATCGATCAAAAAAGGCTTTGACGACGCCAAAAAAGCAGACGATCTGACGGGTTTTAGAAGATTAAATACAACCCGAAACCAAAAAAGCCTTTATTTACCCACGTTTTACGGTAGTAAAAAAAGAAGTTTCACATCCCCATCTATACCAATTGGCTTCATCACTTCCTCCTCTCCACCAGTAAGCTGGTGTGTGGTGAGCGTTCTGGCGCACTATGGCTGCCGTCGCATCATCCAGGTGGATGCTGCATACTGGTGGTGGTTGAGGAGTTTTTCCTCTTGTATAAATTTAGCTAGAGGTACAGTTTGTAAATCCCTGAAACCATCAATAACTTAATATTCTTTTGTGTGTGTGTTTATTTTAGAAAATGCAATGAAAGATCAACGCGTGGTGTGAGCAATGAGGGTGTGCAAAAACATAGTCAGTGCCTTTTCCTATAGCTGGAAAAAGAAGAGGGCATTAGTGAAGGAGCAACAAGAGCTCAACCTGCCTCAACATAAGCTAAAAACAGCCTGTGTCACCAGATGGGGATCGATGCAATTGATGACTGCAGGAGTCCTTGAGCAAAAGAAAGCCATTACACAGGTCCTCGCTGATGATAAGAAATCAAGGCACCTTATTCCATCTTGGGCTGACCTGGATGTCTTGGAGGCTGTCAACAGAGCTCTTTCCCCATTGATGGAGTTTACAGATGCCCTGTCAGGAGAAGAGTATGTGACCATTTCATTCGTGAAGCATGTCCTACACATTCTTAATTCACGAGTGCTGGCTGAGGAGGAAGATGACGTGGAGCTGACTAAAACAATCAAAACCAGTATCCTTGCATACCTTAAGGAGAAGTACTCAGACCCCATCACAGAAGAGCTACTGGACACTGCCAGTTTTGTTGATCCCACATTTAAAACAACATACATTTCTGTGCACCATGTCGCCATCATTCAGGAGAAAGTGAAAACAGAGAAGGTGTCAGCAGCTGCAGTCCTCGGGAAAGTACTGAGAGTACACAACAGCCCTCTACGTCTTCATCAGAAGTAAAAAAGCCAAAGAGGTCATTAGGGGAGTTTTTTTCAAAGGAAGTGAGGCAACTCCTTCAACTGCATCCACTTTGTCACTTGAGCAAACACTAGAAGCAGAGCTGAGCAGCTACTTAGTGTCCCCCTTGCTGGATAGTGAGGAAAATCCACTGGAATGGTGGGGAAAGCATCATGTACACTTCCCAAATGTAAGTAAGGTGGCAAAAAAAAAATCTCTCCATACCAGCCACTAGCTCCCCATCAGAACGTATTTTCAGTTCAGGAGGAAACATTGTTACATGCCTAAGATCCTGCCTGAAACCTGAAAAAGTAAACATGCTAGTGTTTCTAAGTAAGACCCTGGAGTAAATGGATAGAGAGTGACAGGACAAGATCCCCTGAGAAGATGATCACACAGTGAGCATGAGTAAGATTCACTTCTTTAATGCAATGAGAAGATACACAGCCAGCTGGATCCATCAGAGGTGCCTTGTCCAAGCCCTGCTCTTGCTCTTATTTTTGCACATGGCATTATTTAACATTTGTAAACAATACAAGTTCTATTTGACTTTTAAGGCAATATTTACAATAATTTATTTTGTTTACAAGAGATACAAGCTACAGTTAGTGCAAAATGCAGCTGCTAGAGTTCTTACTAGGTCAAGAAAATATGATCATATAACACCGATTTTATCATCTCTACACTGGTTACCTATTAAGTTCCGGATCAACTACAAAGTACTACTACTGACCTATAAAGCCCTAAATGGTTTAGCTCCTATGTACTTAACAGACCTTCAATCCACCACATTCCTTAAGATCACTAAATTCAAGGCTTCTGGTCATTCCTAGGATATCTAAGTCCAGTAAAGGAGGGAGGGCGTTCTCGCATTTAGCTCCAAAACTCTGGAATAGCCTTCCCGATATGGTCCGTGGCTCTGACTCGCTGACACAGTTTAAAACTAGATTAAAGACGCTTCTCTTTAGTCAAGCATTCACATAATGCTTACCTTTCAGTCCTCTGTTATGCCATACGGACCCGTTTGCCACTGAAACTGCTTAACGCACCAGTGGGGCTCGACAGCCTTTTAGACAAACGGGTCGGCGCGTATGGTTGGGTTGCGGAGAGTTTGTGAGATAGTGGTTTTCTAACACCGACTCCCGTATAATAGAAATCATTATGAACATCAGCTATGCTAATTATCTCCCATCTGCCTTTCTGCTGTTATCTCGGGACGTTTGTCAGGTCCAGTTTTGTATCCAGCCTCTCACGGGGATTTCGGATGCCCCAACGCCTGTGATAAGAGGACTCGCGCCTGTGAAGAGACGACTCAACGCCGGCGATATGTTATGGCGCCGTTTATGTATATAAACAATATTTATATTTAATATTTATATATAAACAATATGAATGTTAGCCAGAGGAGAACTGGCCCCCGACTGAGCCTGGGTTCTCCCAAGGTTTTTTTTCTCCATCCAATCTGATGGAGTTTTGGTTCCTTGCCACTGTCGCCTTGCTTTTGGCTTGCTTTGAGCTTGCTCAGTTGGGGTTATTTAGTGTTTAGCAATGTTGTTGATCTGTGTTGTACTACTTTCATGTTATCACTGTGAAGCTGCTTTGATACAATCTGTATTGTGAAAAGCGCTATATAAATAAATGTGACTTGACTTGACTTGATAAAAGTTCTATTTGACTTGAGCTAATATTTACAATAATTTATTTTGTTTACAAGAGATACAAGTTCTATTTTAATTTTAAGGCAATATTTACAATAATTTATTTTGTTTACAAGAGATACAAGTTCTATTTGACTTAAGGCAATATTTACAATAATTTATTTTGTTTAAAGAGATACAAGTTATATTTTACTTTTAAGGCAACATTCACAATTTTATTTTGTTTACAAAAATAACTTTTTAAAAGTTCTTTATTTTCAACATTTTTAGGAAATTTTTTTACATTAAAACCTTAAAGACTTTAAGATATTTTAATTTCAA
The DNA here is from genome assembly GCF_988280905.1 of Pimephales promelas. NCBI lineage: Eukaryota > Metazoa > Chordata > Actinopteri > Cypriniformes > Leuciscidae > Pimephales > Pimephales promelas. Next base: position 9,010,859 of record NC_142787.1, read on the forward strand.
GCATTATATGCTTTGTTTCAATTGTTTGATTTGTTTCAATTGTTTGTTTGATTCAGTTGTTTGAAATATTTAATAAATAAGCATTAATAGCTATCCGTGTGGTTCCTTATTTTAGAATCAAAAAGATAGGATTATGCACTCTTTCATTAGAAAAAATAACCGTGAACATATTTACAATATAAGTCTTCCCAGTGACATAAGAACGATTTTTTTAAATAATCGTTCAATAATCGTAATCGAAGTAACTTGTTTGATTAATCGTGATTATGATTTTAGCCCAAATCGTTACAGCCCTACTTTAGACCCAGTTGCTCTGTTGCGTTTAAAGCAAGATTAAAGAAAAGTCCAATGCCGTGGTACAACGAGCACACTCGGGCCCTTAAGAGAGCAGCCAGAAAAATGGAGCGTAGCTGGAAGAAAATTAAACTAGATGTATTCCGGATTTCATGGAAGGAGAGCTCGATTGCTTACAGAGAGGCCTTAAAAACTGCTAGATCTGCTTATTTTTGAAACCTATTAGAAGAAAATAAACATAATCCTAGGTATCTATCTGAAACAGTGGCTAAACTAACGAAAAAGAAAGCTTCAAGCCCAGAAGTGTCCAAGCAACATTGATAATATCAGGGACAAAATTATAACTATGCAACTGTCTACTACAGTATCGTATCATGGGGTGCATTGTAGTCTCCCTGAGGAAAAATTTGGTTTATTTGTTGCTATAGTAGAGGAAGAATTTTGCAAACTCGTTAATCATCCAAATCAACAACTTCTATGCTAGACCCTATAACGACTAAACTACCGAAAAAGATGCTTCCAGAGGTCCTAGATCCTCTTCTTAATACCATTCATTCGCCTTTGTCACTAGGATACGTAACAAAAACCTTTAAGCTGGCTATGATACAACCGCTTGTTAAAAAAACGCAACTTGATCCTACAGAATTAGTCAATTACAGGCAAATCTCGAATCTGCCTTTTCTGTCAAAATTACTGGAAAAAGCAGTATGCTCACAACTGTGTTCTTTCTTGAAAGAAATGATATCTGCAAGGATTTCCAGTCAGGATTTAGACCGTACCATAGTACCGAGACTGCTCTCATTAGAGTCACAAATGATTTGCTCTTATCATCTGATTGTGGTTTTATCTCTCTATTAGAGTTACTTAACCTTGGTGCTGCATTTGACACAACTGACCACAACATACAGGGCTCGAAATTAACTTTTTTACTTGGTAGCACTGGTGCTACCAACTTCAAAAAGTTAGGAGCACCAGCGAAAATTAAGGAGCACCCACCAAAAATTAAAGATCACCACAACTACAAATTATATATAAACAAATTTCTTTTATTTAAAAACAACACCAATCAACACCAAATATCACTGGGGCTTTACACATCCTGTGGCCAGGATTTGAAATTTGGTCTCTAGGCTCTCTGTCCCTCCTCCATCCATCTCTTCACTGAGGCATCGAACGCCTCCAAAGGAGGACCCTCAATGCTGATTTGGATTAGATCTTTTACTGTGTTAGGATGTAATGAAGATCCAATGTCTGATTTTCATTCCTAAATGACAACTTTTTGTCTATTAAACATGTCTATTATAAATCACAGCGGAAAATTATGGTGCTCCTGCTGACCCAGAGAGTATATTCAACTACGCAGTATTGTTATTTCTGTGTTACAAATATTCTCATCACAGAAGAACTTGAATCGGAACTAGAATTAAAGATTATGGTTTGGATATAAACACTGACGTCTACAGAAGCGATCAAAATAGAGACGAGCACCTTTTGAAAGTAACATGGAGCTTCAAATAACAATTGTATCGATCACATTGTTATCCACTAGGTGGCGACAAGTGACTTAAATGTATTTGTTATTGAATCATTCATTCAAGAGATTTGTTTAAAAAAAAAAACGCTGATTCATCCATTAATGAAACAAGCAAAGTATTTATTATGATATTACTCATATATTGCTATATAATACTAAATAAGCTATGTATTAATAAAACAATATAAATAAAAACGAAAAACATCCTCATTATCAGCATTGGCATATTCCACCTCAACGTGTCCGACGAGAATGTTCGTGGGCTGTCCATCAAGCAGGATGCGGACATAGACATACATGATCACACACTCCTTGACAGACAGGTCGGTGTCTCCATCGATAATGAAAGAGATGTACTGAGCTGACGACACTTAAACTGCGGTGTTCTCGCGGATAGTATCTATCTGCTATGACCCCGATGATATTGGCACACGTGACAACGGAGCGCCGCGAAAGGGAGTGATTGACAGCTGATATTAACCAATTTAAAATCTGCTTTAAAGTTAAAAACGTAAGGATGAAGTTTGATTGGTTATGATAAAATGATGGTCCGGCCACCGCGTATCAGCGCACATAAGGTACACAGTAAATTGCGATCTTTTTGTAGAGAGATGAAAACAGGTCGCACCACAACCATTATTTGCACTCGCACTAATGCTCCCAAATATATTTTTAGGTCGCACAGGTTAAAATTCAGGAGCATATGCGACCAAAATGGTCGCAATTTCGAGCCTTGACATACTTTTAACCCTCTGGGGTCTAAGGTGTTTTTGGGGTCCTTGAGATGTTTTGAGATGCCCTGACATTTGTACTTTTTTCAGTTGCATAAACATATTAATGGCAAAGGTGAAAATTACACTATTTAGCACAAACAGGGCTACCATAATATGTGAGCGACATTTATGTACATGTTTTTTTTTTAAAAAGAATATTGTTTACGTGGTAATTGAAAAAACCTAAAAATGAAAGTTTCTGAAATAAGGGCTCAAAACACATAATAAATATGCGTCCACAAGACTGCACTGGACTAATGTTTTTTTCTTCAAAATGATCTGAAAATCATCCTGCGTAATCTTCCACATTAAGGCTGCAATGATAAATCGACATTGTCGACAACATCGACAATAAAAAAAAACTGTTGACAAATATCTTTGTTGTCGAGTAGTCGTTTGATCTCACGAGACCTAATGTAAGGGCGTGCAATATCACGATTTGACCGCTACGACGCTTTGGCGCTAGAGTGTAATGCAGCCCTTTAAAAATGCAAGTGCGGTAAAAGAAAAAACAGCGCGAATTATAAAGGCCAATTTATACTTCTGCGTAGGGTGCGCGCAGTAGGTACGGCGTAGCATACGCACAGACGCGTCCCATACCGCGTACCCTTCGCCGTCGCCTGACGCGCACCTCCTCAAAAATGTAACTACACGTCGCGACGATGCGGACCGCAAGATCGGTGATTGGTTGGCTTGGTAGCATCGCATTTCCTCCTACGCATTTCCGCACGTACCTTCTCACGCATTTCCACCACTGTCTATGATTTCCACAAGTTTCATCTCCTCCGAAGTCTTCTCTCATTTCTGCCTTTCAGTTTTAGTAATTTCACTAAAGTGAACTGTTTTTCCACCTTAATAAGCTCCAACTCCAACATGATCAGCTCTCTTTCACTCGTAGTAACCTAGCCGCGAGGAATCTAAACACAGTGGAACATTAAAACTCTCCGCCGCCAACTAGCGTTTCGGAGCAGTACTGCAGAGCAACCAAGACCTGAACGCAGAAGTATAAATGCTCACAACGGCGTCGCCTACGTGCGTAGCCAACGCCGTACACTACGGCGTACCCTCGACGCAGAAGTATAAATTGGCCTTAACGGAGTGCAAACGAATCCGAACTACCAAGGTTTGGCAAAGTTTTACAAAACTTAAAACCAACAATGCTGTCATGTGCAATACATGCAAGGCAGAACTTGCTTTTCACGGGAGCACCACATGCATGTTGGAGCACTTAAAGAGGAAACATCCGGGCAAAGAGGAGCCGGTGAGAACTGAGTGCTCTCGAGCTGGAGCTGTAGTGGTAACGTATCTGTTTATTAGATCATGCAATAATATTAATAGTAATAATATCATCAATAATAATATAATTACAGTAATGTTATGATTTATTTTGCATAGAATAAAGCTTGATTGAGCTTAGGAGTCAGGGCTGTTTTTATTATTGTAACACTATTAGGTATTATAGTCTTATTACTTGTTTGTATTTTGTTCCATAATCATGAAGACTTACAAAAGGAGATGTTAGGAATAATATCATGGCAGTTACTTTTTCTTTTTCATTCTGTAAATTTAAAGGTAAATGAGAACATCTCTGTCAGCTCAATTCTCATGTAAAAAAAACTATTGTAATTTTATCTATAATAACATAAATCATATCTATAATAATGGTTTGCAGATTAATATTTTACCCTTTTTGTGTCCTGAAGTAATGACCCTTTTTCTGTTTCAGTTCTATGAAAAGCAGTGGGATTATTAAACAATGCTTAGAGAGCATTTGTTTGTGATTTGAGTTAAACTTAAAGAGAATGACCTGTTTAGTTGGCTCTAAGTTCATTAAAACCACTATTTCAAAAGCTGAACTGATTTTCTTTTTTATATTATAGTAAGAATGTGTAACTCAATGTTTTAACTAATTGAAAAAGCTGAACAAACGTTCCAAACTTAATGATTAGCTGGCAAAATAATTGATGATTAGTCGATTAATCGTTCTAATAATCGTTAGATTAATCGATTATTAAAATAATCATTTGTTGCAGCCCTAATTCACATAAAACAATAGATTATTTTAATATATATATATATATATATATATATATATATATTAGAGGTGGGCATAGATTAATTTTTTTAATCTAGATTAATCTAGATTAATTTTGAAATTAATCTAGATTAATCTAGATGGCTCATTTGAATTCTACCAAAGGCGTGGGCTATACCCAAATAAATAACCTCGCAGGTAGTTTGTAATTAGGCCTAAATATGTTTTATACAAGATTTAACACTGGAATGTTCATATTATTATAAATAATGAGAGTAATCATAATTATTTTATTCTATTGTCAACCCTAGTTTTAAACAGCACAAAATAATAACTAAATCAGTTTTTTTTTTTGTTGTTGTTGTTGTTGTTGTTTTTTCATAAGGTTTTCTTGTGTTATTCTAAACCCATTTGACATACTTTTCTTCTATGTAACACGAAATTAATTGTTTTCTGTCCGATCTTGAAAAGACCAGAAATGCCCCTCCGAAACTCCGATCACTCAAACCACATCAGAAGGTAGTCTTGGCCACATTCCAGACGAAACTGGACATGTGTAAATGCATCTGGTTGTTGAAACCACATATGTAAACGTTACTACTCCCAAAAATGCTAAAAAATAAACGTGTGAGAGCGTGTTATAGGCCATATGTCAAGTTATTTTAGTCAGATATGACGGCGCTACTGCGACACTCATCACCTCAGATGATGCAGCTGATCAAGCCAGCGCGCCGCAATCTACCGCAAATCTACCACAAATCAAGTAAGTCGCAGACACTTAACACAATCATCGTCATTAAAAGTAAAGAAACTAAATGATCTTACCAGGTTGCCGCTCTCTTTTATTGCTGTCTTTGCTGATTTTGAAATTAGCCGATGATCAAAGCAGCTCATATCTGTTGTTTTCGGTGACGTGCACTTCATTAAATCCGCATATAGCGTGGGGGAATTGAAGATCGGATTTATATCCGTTTTGCAAAAACACATATGTGACCAGGTTTTGAATCGTTTTGATAAATCAGATTGCTATCCGATCTGAGAAAACTCATGAAGTGGCCAGGTGTAAACAGCCCCCTAGACGTGGCGAGGCGCTGCGCTTTCTCGTTCGGTGTGCGACCCCTTTTACGGATGTGTTCCCTCATATTAAATATAAATCAAAATGCATAGACTGATATTTTCCTAATGTCTGGATAAACAGACGTTTCAATATATTGGTTTTAAATGGCCCTTACAATGCAATTTGACTACATCTGTGCTAAAATATCAAAGTGAAAGTCATCATAGCTTGCGTGGTATAGTCAGCTCCCAATTCAACTTTGAGAATAGATTAACAGCGATATTTTTTTTATCGCCCGACAAGAGTCTCGCGTTATAGCAGCACGTTAACGCGATAACGGCCCACCCCTAATATACTATATATATTCTTATTCAATATATATTCTTATATATATATATATATATATATACACACTGCTTTTCTTAGAACTGAAACAGAAAAAGGGACATTTACTTCAGGACACAAAAATGGTAAAATATTAATCTGCAAACCATAATTATAAGTATACTATAATTACAATCTTTTTTTACATGACAATTGAGCTAACATTGTCCAGGAAGCAGACACACTCTGTCAGTTCAAATCTAGACTAAAAACACATCTCTTTGGCCTAGCATACACATAACACACTATAACACACTATAGACTTCCTTAATTAAAAATTAGGCTGCATAGTTTAGATCAACCGGAACCGGGAACACGTCCCCTAAATCCTGATGTAATTGGTACATCACAAGAAGGATGGCTAATATTAGACTCTCTGTTTATCCCGAGGGACCCTCTATGGTGGACCTGTGCCTGGACCCATCCCAACTCATCCTTAAGTGCCGGCGTCATCGACACAACACTGATCCTCAACAACTCGTCTCCATACCGGCGTGATCACTTCGACTTCCAAACAGATGGAAATGGACAAATACTCTGGCCAGAGGAGAACTGAGTCTGTTTTCTTCCAAGTTTTTTTCTCCATTCTGTCACCTGATGGAGTTTTGGTTCCTTGCCACTGTTGCCTTGGCTTTTGGCTTGCTTAGTTGGGGACATTTAATATTCAACAATATTATTGATCTGTGTTGTATTATTTTCATGTTATCACTGTGAAGCTGCTTTGAAACAATCTGTATTGTAAAAAGCACTATATAAATAAAGGTGACTTGACTTGACACACACACTCACACTCGCATACACAGTGTCAGAACCATAGACTATGGGTGTAGTGTGCATTACACCACCCGTAGTGTCTCTGAAGCCCAAAGTGGGCAGAGCTGGCCGTCGCCATCTTGGCCACGCGTCACTCCCTGATAAACGAATGTGTGCAGCGAGGCGGATTAGCTGAGGTGACGTGATGCTAACGCTAGCAGACAAATGGCTAGTAGCGACATCAGCGCAGTCCACCTGTCACTCAAGTGCCCACTAGGGATGTTAACTGATGACCGTTTGACCGATGGTTGACCGTATCAACGTTAACCGATCAAAGTTGACGGTAGTCGGTTAAAAAAAACAACAACAAAAAAAAACACCTTTGGCGCGAGGTCACAGCGTTTGGGTTCGCACGCTCACAAGATTTTCGAAAAGTAAAGGCTTCAGTCTAAAACACTCGAGGTTAGAGCCAGGGTAGACGACAGGATGAAGCGTGCAAAGAAAATAGTGTGTGGGACCATTTCACCTAAAAGAATAACACAGATGTAAGTTGCTGGTCTTAGATTTTGCACACCGGAGTGACCAGAGAAGAAGTGCTGCGCCGCGTAGGACAACTCCAGTATCGCACACCGGACACGCACTTTCTCATCAGTGTATGGCCAGCAATATTGTTATTAGGGATGCACCGAAATGAAAATTCTTGGCCAAAACCGAAAAAGAGGAAACCAAGGCCGAAAACCGAAACACCGAAAGAAATTACGCCAATTATTAGTATCATTGCATTTATGGCTATGACTGTGTACAAAGTTTACTAAAATCAAGGCATTGCAATTGCATAAATTAATATAACATTTTCAAAGAATAAATCAATTACAAATTATGCAAATATATATTTAGCACAATGCACAGTATAAAATAAAATTCAAACTAAAATGTTTAACTTGACCCCACTTATGTGTACACTAAATAATAATCTACTGGACTGCAGAAAGGTTTTAAAATGAAATGTTCTCTCAAAAACAAAGCCGAGCGCAAACTTCTCATCACATTAGCACCCAGTTTGCACGTCTAAATTAGTTACATTTTAAAAACTTTAGCATACAATAGCATAAAAAGCCTTTTTAAATGAACAATGGTCCATGTTTAATACAAATGTACATGAAACTTAATGAAACATTTTTAGTGAATGTATATTTAAGAGAGCATTAATTTAGTTCTATACATGTTCCCATATACATATTTTTTTTGTAATGTCACAAGTAATAATCTCAGGGTTTACTGGGTTTCACATGATTATTTTTGTATTGGTGGTGGAATACTAAAAAATAAACATTGTCATGTATTTATCTGTCTTCTTCTCACCGATTCCTGATGGTTAGAGGCATGGGCGAGGCTAGCCCCTTTTTAGGGGTGCTTCAGCACCCCTAAAGAGGAGCTCAGCACCCCTAAAACTTGGAGCAAGAAATGTTGTTATTCTAAAAATTTTGTTCGTCTTTGACACGGTTAAATAATGTCCAAAACATACTCAGTAGTTTGTGGTTTAAAATGAAATGAAAAAGAAAACATTTCTCTTCTTCTAACGTTACTTCTTTACCTGCACCGTCCGCTCAGCACGGCCATCATCCAGCGCGAAACACACGCAGAGTTATGAGAATCCGGGCCGTTAGGTAGTTTTGTGAATCAACTGAAGCCTAGTTCACACTACATGATTTTAAAATGTTTTTTGTTAAAATGTAGTTTACACTACATGACTTGCTCTCAGTGAAATCATGAGTGTTCAAGTTGTTTAGCTGTTCACACCACACAACACAACGTGATTGATCCACAACAGGAGGTAACTCACTACACGAGTTAACAACGCACTACATAGAGATACAACCACGATCGGATGATAAGAGCATATCATTTGTGACTCAATGAGAGCTGTTTCAGTACTATAGTACGGTCTAAATCCTGAAAATAATCAAACAAATAACGAGTTGACAACAACACGATTCTATCTGGTCTAGAAACCATGTTTTGTCACGAAAAACCACGCAATAAAACGAACCAGAAATGACGCGAAACTGCAGAGAAGAACACAACACGCGAATATGGACGTCAGACAGAAACTAGTGCTGCACACTGTTTGCTCGACGATCTGCTCTGAGAAAAAAAAATGCAAAAAAGAAAAGAAAAAGTAAGATTTACCTGGTGTCCTCAACCCATGCGTTGCTATGATTGGCTGTACTCATGACATCACTGAGATTGAGTCGCGCGACTGCTCGAGATATCTAGCATGCTAGATATTTTTCTGAGCTCGGTGACCTGTCTGCGAGCTGTCTTTGGTGCGTTGTTGGCTCTTTCACACTAACGGATTGGCGAGCGTTAATCGTCCGCTAATCGCCCGCGATTTGCACGCGATAACACCCTGACTTGTCGGCGACTCAACGATTTGCAAATCGGGCTTAAATCGGGCTTGAAATCACGTAGTGTGAACTAGGCTTGAGACGCTCCAGAGCTGTGTCTCACACACTTTTTTCCTTTCAGTTGTTCCGATTCCGAAACCATATCGGTGAGTACTGGAGTCAGTATCCTGAATCATTGGTACACCTATAATAAGTGTTTATTTTCGGACTGTTTTAATCTAGCGGGTCGCCTCCGCTGTAGAGTAACGTTAGCGGAGTGGCAATCGGGAGAGTCGGGAGTTTTCCCGGTGAGCCGGTGGTGTTTCGAGGCCGCGAGGGCCGATCTGATAAAATTTATACATTGCAAGTTCGCCATGCGCCCAAGCGAGGGGAAGAAAAAATAAATGTTTTTTTTTTTGTTTTTGTTTTTTTGTTTTTTTTTTGCATTTTCGATAACGGAGCTTTGCCTGTCTAACGGAGAAGTGCCTGTCTTTCTAGTAAATAGATGCACGTCACGGAGTAGGTACAGTGGCGTAGCGTAGGTCGTAGGGCGTGAGTGAAGTTAGATGCGCTCGACCTGAGTTCGAATCTACCTTTTGCCTAACTATCTCTTCTCTCTTTTCCCAACACACATGAGATGTAAAATGTATAATGTAAAATGTATAACCTAACATAAAGGGCTCTAGTGTTATATTTTGCCAACAAACTAAAATCGAATCCATGATATGGCTTTTTGCCTATATAAAACAGCACAAATTTTGCTGGGTGATTTAAAGAAAAGTGTGCACTTTGCTCACGCGATCAGCATGGTTATATATCTGGTATTTTCTCCTAAATAAAAGCTTACGGGTTTATTTCTTGCAAGTGTAGAAATATGATAAAAGTATTTTAATTTTTCTATAGTGTAATGTTGACTAAAATATACTTTTGAAATATTAATTTTCATTATATACTAGTACATTTATAGGCTATATGGATTTTACATCATAGGAATAATTATATAAATCATTATTACATTATTATAATATTTGTTTGGGATCTTAAAACACCATTGATAATGTAATGTAGACTGAGACTCAACTAAAAAGATGTTTGAGCCCTCTTTGTTGTCCTGGTACAAATCAATGCTTTTTCTTTGTTCAACGAGCAGTTCATGGGTTGAAGCTCTTAATTTTGATCTCTCAAAGAGCACGAGATTGATGCATTTAACCTTAAAATGTACAAAATTTTCTAACGCGGGACCATGCCCCCGAACCCCCCTAGAGGAACATAGTCCACCCAACATAGTTTAACAAATTTGTTAATATCTTTAAGGTTGCCTTTTTTACTGCTGGCTGGGAACTACTGATGGAAATTAGCTCTTTTAACTAACTCGGGTACATTTTCATTGTTCTAATGTTGATTAATGTGTACACTGCCCCCCTTACAAATAACTAATTAAATAAATAAAATGAAGAGAGAGGGGGAGCGTATATGGGTGTAAAATGTGGGTGGTGGCAGTGGGGCTCATTGGGTGCTCAGCACCCCTAAAGCTCTGACCCTAGAATCGCCCCTGGTTAGAGGACAGTTACTTGAGTCGTCCCCTGTCGTTTCAAGGAATAGTAACAGTTACAACGGAGAGCGTGTCAAGTATAAACGCCTCGACCGTTTGGAGCGGTGCACGCGCTGTTTGTGGAGACTCGCGCTGCCTTGTTTACTTTCGCCTGCCTCCGCAGCGCGAGTCTAATTTATAATTTTTAATTGTTTCCTGCTCTAAACAATGCGTGCCGCCATGACGACGACTCCGGTTCCGAGCGGGTCAAGAGCGGTGCGCGCGCTGTCTGTGGAGACTCGCGCTGCCTTGTTTATACTTTCGCCTGCCTCCGCAGCGCGTGTCTCCACAGACAGCGCGCGCACCGCTCTTGACCCGCTCGGAACCGGAGTGGTCGTCATGGCGGCACGCATTGTTTATAGGTGGATAAACAAGGCTTCCGTCTCATCGCGGGTTCAGATACATTGAAATACGTCCACACCGCAGACATGTTGCTTCAGACAAGCACGTGCAGGTCGCGGTTTCTGTTTGCGTCATCACAACATTTCGGCCGTATTGTTTCGGTGATAAAAGTCTTTCGGCCGAAAACCGAAAATGCACTTTTGGGCCATTTTCGGCCGAAAATTTTCGGCGGCCGAATATTCGGTGCATCCCTAATTGTTATGTTTAATGACATGAAATGAAGATAATGTCTGTTCTATGTTATGAATGTACTGTACAATTAAATACCATCGTTGCTGAGTCTGCAGTCTGAAAACTTTAACTTTACCTCAGAGCATCCGTTAACTAAATGAATTGTGAATCTCACCTGAAAAATCCAATAACATCAGCAATTGTCATTCAAGCAGCTGATTTCTGTAAATGAATGCAAAACTATTGCAGCAAAGGGCGCAGTCAAGATACATTAGCAATGATGTGAGACCAAAATAATTTACATTTTATATAAAACTATGTAAATGGCGCTCTGTGGCGCAACAGGATTTTGAACACGGTTCTGAGTCGTTGCTGGGCGCCGCGGACAGACGCTGAATGGTGCTGCCGGTGTGTGTACACTCATAGAGAAAAATGTGTTCAAATTTGAAAGATGTGGCTCGATCTCCACGACGGGGTGCTGAGCTTCTTGTCCGGTGTGCGACCCCCTGGACTCATGTTTCGAGCTCTACAGGGATTTTAGAAAAGTAACATGAGTGGAAGGACGGCGCCGGGGCTGTGTGTGTGTGCGTGTGTGTGTGTGCGCGCATATTTTTAAACCAATCGGTTAACCGGTTTCAACCGGCTAATGAGGCTCGGTGGTCGGTCAAGAAAATTTTTAGTTTTCGCCATCCCTAGTGGCCACGCCCTTAATTATTCACAACTTTAAGACTTAATATAATTTAAACGGATGAGTTATAAAAATATTCACCCCCCTCAGTCATCATGAAGGGCAACATTAACTATATTGACCAAAACCACTTTTGGCACCAGGCTGTAAACATGTTAAAATGTCCAAATTTACAGCAGAATAAACATGCAGGTTTATGGGAGTCTCTTCTGCAGCCAGTCTGTAATGGCCAGTGAAGGAACTGCAGTTTAACTCAATCAGTGCTGAGAGAGAGAGAGATGTTAACAGCATGACTCTCCATCACTGCTCACTCCTGTAGCTCTTCAGTCTGTAGTGTATAAACCATATAATTTTCCAATTTGGCAAAACTGACAGAGCGAGAGTCTGTGTGTGTGTGTGTGTGTGTGTTTCATGAAGACGTCACATCAGTTCACATCGCACTCACACACACCCGTGTCTGATGCTGTAGTGTGTGTGTGTTCTGAGATGAATGACCCGCGTCTTGTCTTTCCAGCGGCTCACACACTGATCCATTCATACACACACTGAGCCTCTGTTTACCTTCACAACTGGTCGCCGTGGAGACGCATCTGAGAGTGAACATGTGACTCAGATGATTGTGGTGTTCAGCAGGTACACACACACACGATGCACACACACACTCAGACACTCATTAAAGGACAACTCCGGCGCAAAATGAACCTTTGGTCTAATTATGCATTGTTACCTAGTCAACTGTTATCCGAGATTTGTTTTCACGATTGCCCAATGTAAATTGTTTTATCTCTAAAAACAGTTTAGCCTATAACGCTAGTATAATGCTAGTATATAGGGCATAGAGCATGACAAATATGACAAATAAAAATCACTTGTTATTACCACTAACAAGGCTCAAAATACCCCCACACTAACACGACAGCATAATAAGGGTCCCTACATTCAAACCGAAGCATTGAGAACTTTGTCAGTGTCCATACCGTTTAATAAGAAGATATTTTATACACACAGTCAACTTCGCGAATACAGGAAGAAGCCATCTTTGAAAAATAGTCTCTACCAGTCGATCTACGAACGCCGATCCAAGTGCGCTGGTGAGATGTGAATAAGGTGATAAGGTGAGCGCGAACAGTAGGCTACGTGTACATATTGATGAGAAGAAAACGGTTTGTGTTTCTTCCGGAAACAACGGACCATATGAGATTCTGCACAGTTCAGCGCACATGGATCGGTGTTCGTAGATCGACTGGTAGAGACTATTTTTCAAAGATGGCTTCTTCCTGTATTCGAGAAGTTGACTGTGTGTATAAAATATCTTCTTATTAAACTGTATGGACACTGACAAAGTTCTCAATGCTTCGGTTTGAATGTAGGGACCCTTATTATGCTACCGTGTTACTGTGGGGCTATTTTGAGCCTTGTTAGTGGTAATAACAAGCGATTTTTATTTGTCATTACTCTATGCCCTATATACTAGCATTATACTAGCGTTATAGGCTAAACTGTTTTTTAGAGATAAAACAATTTACATTCGGCAATCATGAAAACAAATCTCAGATAACGGTTGTAGGTAGCAATATGTAATTAGACCAAAGGTTCATTTTTGCGCCGGAGTTGTCCTTTAACACTGAACACATACACTGATTTACACTGAACACACATTCAAACACAAACTCATTTACATTGAACACACACATTCAGACACACACACACACTCACACACACACCTGCTGCATGTTCATTCTTTGTCATCACAACCATAACATCCCATCAATTCACATGAGTTCAGCCCTGACGCACTCGTAACATCAGCAAGTCTCCGTTAACCAAGGGTTATAATGAGTTTATAATGAAGTGGTCAAAAGTTTGCGATTAAGATTTGTAATGTTTCTGAGAGTCTCTTCAGTTCTCCAAAGCAGCATTTATTTGATCAAAAATGCAGTAAAATATGAAATAATATAGGCTAGCTGCAAGCAGCAATTATTGGGGCCAAGCGCAAGCAGAGGATAAGATGGCTAAGATGGATAAGAGGTGAATATGGTGTATGATTTGATTTTTTTATCCCAGAGGGCACCTTTAAGTATAGCATTTTAATCAAAAACCGTATTGAATTCAATGGCAATTTCACGTTTTGTTCTATTATAGCGCCACCAAGAGGCTAAGTCCCACCATTTTTTTATGTGTCCTTAGAGTGAGGCCATACATCTGTGTCAATTTTGCTGAAAATATCTCAATTCGCTTCAGAGTTATAGACATTTAAGTGAAGAAACACATGGAAAATTACTGACATGTCGTGACATTGCTTGAATTTTACAACCCCGGGCCCTTACTATCAATATTTTGGCACTTTTAACCTATGTTTCCAAACATCTGACGGCGGTTTCATCTCGATCGGACTAACGGTTTCGAAGATATCGGCAAATGATTTTTAAGCACTAAATAACATTGCTACACAAACCGTAAGACCAAACGATTCGTTCAAACGGCTGAATCATTCAGTAATGAAAACAGGATGAGTGTTCCTGTGAGATTCGCCGTGGTTCTGTTGTGATTTTTGTTTGGAGCTATTTTCGCTGCTGAAACAGAACAAAAACAGCCAATATTGCATCTAAAATGTAAGTGACTAAAATTGTATTGTTTATTGAACTGTTGTAGGAAATCAATGTCACATTTTCAATCATGATGGTATTCAGGAAAAATAATTGAATCTGCTTACATATGTTAAAATATATAAACTCCACATTTAGATGTTTTATAGGCACTATGTTGTTGACTGTGTGTGTGTGTGTGTGTGTGTGCTGCGCTCATGTGTGTAGATTTCTCCTCGAGAGGCTGCGCAAGCGTCAACAGCGCAACCTCACCGTCAGTAGGCTAATACATTTATTATCCACAATCGATCCCAACTTACAATAAATGTAATAAAATCAGAATCATTCTTTCGGTTTAGTGATTCCCTAGTTATTATTTTTTTGTTTATTATTGATGTTCTAATCAGGCTACTTGTCCGTTCGGGCAAGTAAAATTCTCTTTTACTTGTCCTTCAAAATTCCATTTGTCCCGGACAAGCGGACCGGGCTCTGGAGATACGAAGCGCGGCAGGTTAGAGTGTTTTGGATTGCATAAAATAATAAAAGAAACAAACAAATACATGGCGAAAGAAGACAGCAGAAGAGGATGATTTTTAATGAAACTTAGGAGGCGGGTGGAAGTTACACTTTAACGTATCATGTGGTGTGTGCGTGCCTAATGCATGCATTTGGATGTGCGTAATGCGTATGAATAAAAGTGTCCTAAATGACAAAAAACAAAGACTTGTGCATGTATTATAGTTCAGTTTGACGAACGATGTGTGAAATAGTTCACCTCAAAGTTTTTTTATTCGTGTTTTTATTTAATTTTTATTATTTCTTTCGCAAGCTCAAAAAATAAATTTGGGTCGCACGTAATTGGACAGGGTCGGTCGGAAACCGGAACCAAACTAATTTTTTTTTATGCCTTAGATATATTCAAGTCATCTGGTGAAATTGTTTTTATATCGCAAAATAAATCGATATCGACATCGGTAAATATCGGTGTCATCCATAACAGCAATATTAACATCGGTTATCGGTATCAGCCACAATTTTCACATCTGTGCATCACTACTCAACGTTTCATTTTTTTGTGGAAATTGTGATACATTGTATTTCAGGATTCTTTTATGAATATAATGTTCAAAAGAACAGCATTTATTGAAATAACATCTTTTGTAGCATTATACATGTATAAATGTCTTTACTGTAACCTTTGATCAATTTGCAATTTGAAAATGCATCCTTGATAAAGGATTTTATGTGTGGGTGTGTGTGATGGGTGGGTTTAGGGGTCGGCTTAGTGTGGATCAGGTTTCTGTGCTGAACGGCTAACAGATGGTAGTTCAGGTGTGTGTGTGTGTGTGTGTGCGTGCTAGAGGGTCAGAATCAAGATTATACTTCAGTTCTACATTAGGCTCCACCCACATACAGAGCAACTCTATATCAATTAGGGGTGTAAGTGTAACAATACCCTTGTGTCAAGGTTCGATACATATCACGATACTGAACTCACGATACAATATTATTGCGATACTCCCAAGATATATGGTACCCAAGGACAATGGTGACTACAGAATAACAATATTCATAATTCTGAAGCTGAAAATACAGAATAATTTTAAACGAATATGCTTGCACTCGGTCACTAACTAGATATTTTTAAACTAAATGTCAGGTAATTCTGTATAACTATAAAATTATTACACCTTAAAATAAACCGTAACTGAAAAGTTTTTAGACTCTATACCACTTAATCTTTCATTAAACAACATTAAAATGATACATGTGACGCATGTGTATGATCTTCATTGGTGGGGTATTGTTGAGGGATTGGTGAGGCATTGATGGGGCATTGTTCAAATAAGACGAATTTCTTTCATCTTATTTCTTTCGAAATCCCGGTGAGGCATTGGTGGGGTCTTGATGAGGCACTTTACGTTTACTCGCTGGTTTCTCACAATTCAAACATCCAGGAAAAGCACACTTCAAAAACCATTTTAAACACACCATCGAGACCCTCAGTTCTCATGCGTCGCGGCTCTAGCAAACTTGCACACACACATTTTAAACACTACATCAAGACCCAACATCTCAGTTCTCACGAACTCATGCGTAGTGAACACACACACACAGGTCAAAATGAAGAGTTAAATAAAGTGTTTGGTTTTTTTTTCGCTTGATAATGTAAGGTTGAGCAACTGTAGTGACTCAAACTATTCTACCGATGTCTTAACTAACTTTCTGGGCCAGCAGAATGAAATTACCTAGAAGCTTATAGAGGAGAGCGATACTCTCAGACCTCATCAGAAATATAACAAATACAGGTTTGAAATATCTCACATTGCATGTAATGAGTCTATATAATAAATTAGTTTCACCTTTTAAGTTAAATTACTGAAATAAATTAACTTTTGCACAATATTCTATTTTTTCAAGTTTCGCCTGAACATGTGGCCCTGACCACAGACCCAGTCTCACGGGTGTATAAGCCAAATGTACATTATATAAGTCAAAATTATTGATCAATACCAAAAATCATTAGGATATTAAGTAAAGATTATGTTCCATAAAGATATTTTGTGAATTTCATAACGTATATATATTAAACATTTATATTAGAGAGTGAATGCATCACAATCGGGAAAATCACAACTCGGCGATTTTCTCAATGTTTAGATTTTTTTGCACCCTCAGATTTTCCAGATCTCGGCCAAATATTGTCATAACCTAACAAACCACATATCAATGGAAAGCTTATTTATTCAGCTGTTAGATGGTGTATACTTCTCATTCTCAATTGCCCAAAACTTGAGCCATGTGACTGGTTTTGTGGTCCAGTGGGGTCACATATTTAAGTGTATGATCATACAGTGCACGGGATCCGCGTGCGCGTCTCACCTGCTGCAGGTGTTTCTTGGCTCTCTGAAGCGCGTCCTCGTAGCCCTTTTGCCTCAGCTCACTCAGACTCTCATAATACTCTTCGGAATCATCACTGTCCGGGAACAGAACCTGAGACAGGATCTTCCACCCGCAGGTGTCGAGCGCGTGACCCAGATACACCTGCAGCTGGAAGCAGAGCGCGTCCGTGTCGCGCGTGCGCATCTCCGACGCGCCGAACAGGTGAGTCCACACGGAGCGCTCCTCGGGAAACGCGGGCAGGCACGGGTCCAGGTCCGAGTTAACGGAACACAGCTGCAGGTGAACGGAACGCATGTCCTGGAACGAGAAGAGCCCGGCCCAACTGAAGTCCTCGCGCGCGTCGAGCTCCGCGTCAAACTCTGCGTCCACCGGCCCGCGGGCGCGCTCCGCTTCCTCGAGAAGCGCGCTCCGCTTCTGCACGGTTCTGTCGTGGCACGTGACCGCGAACTTTCCTTCGATCTCGTTCCAGGCGACGATGAACACGAACTTGTGCTTCTCCTTCTCCTCGAAAACATTGGGTTTGACCGAAACCCATCCGGACTCTAGCGCGTCCTCCATTGCGAATGACATCAGAGTAAACAAAGAAAAGCCTGAACCGAGCGGAACTGAGTGAGACTGAGGAGAAGAAAGGCCGGAGTAACGGACGCGGAGAAACACACTCAAACCATCCGCTAATAGTATAAATTTCCCCTCAGTTTTGTCGTTCGTTAACGCGTACGTCGTTCGCGCGGCACACCTGCGCGCGTCGCGTCACCTGCCTTTAGCGAGGCCTTTTGTGCGCTAATCCGCATCTTTAACATCGCGAATGTTTCTCATCCGACGACGACTGGGCTCTGACGTCACCGAGAGGAGGACGTAAACATCTGCACGTGGGACACGCATGCGGCGTGATGACGCAATCAGACGCAAAGTAGACGCACGCTGGTCGTCGTGGCTCAGGCTCAAATGTTTTTATTCGTCTTCCACTGTAAAGTTCGCACTCCAATGTAAAGACAAGTTATATGAAACTGCTTATTTATCCGTTTAAAATTTGCTTTACTGGCATGACGATCTTTACAATGTTGTACAACGACGATCAAAGCATAATGTTTACGGCGAATCAACATACATGTACATATACATACAATAAAAAGATAATAAGTAGAACAATCAATTTTGATTAATTTTATTGAACAATTTTTTTTTCAGTGAGTGTGTGTGTGTGTGTGTGTGTGTTTCTCTCTCTCTCTCTCTCTCTCTTCTCTCTCTCTCTCTCTCTCTCTCTCTCTCTCTCTCTCTCTCTGATTAAAAATTCATGACATGTGCACGTTGTGTCATGTGACCACTTACACATATGAATAATTAATCATGTAACCGTGTGATTACCTGGTGATTACCATAGACATCATGGTGATTACTATTACAGAAGCCCATTTTAAACAAATCATGTTTCATTGGTAAATCTTAATTATGACTCAATTCATGACATTATACAGTAGAAATTATGACATTACGAAGTAGAAATTAAGACAGTAAGTTATTATGATATTTAAAGTCGATGGCATGCCAAATCGTAACTGTGAGATTAAAAGTAAAAATTTTAACAAAACGTCGACATTATAATATCTCTATGTCTACACTTCTTCTCACAATTTCAACTTTTTAACAATCATTTCGCTGTAGATTTTAATAACTTCGTCTTTTTATCTCATTATTATGATTCTCCGAAGGATGATTGTTTATCGAGTAACGGAAACGGGCTTCCGTAGTTTCCTCAGTGTTTCTGATGTTTCTGGTGTTTTGACAGCAGTGAGAGTTTCTGTCCGTTAGGTGGTGCCACTTACTTAAGCGTTGGGTATTTAGGAACTACAGTTTTTCTGAATTGCTAAAACACTAAACCCCATTCTGTGAACCAAATTCTCAATAGCCTAAACCAATTTGTCGAATAAATCACTCTTTGCAAATAAAACACTGTTTGCAAATCTCATGTAGGCCTACTCTTTTTTTTAAACTTTAAACACATTCTCACTCACTAAAAGATAGGCTATTTCGCACTGTGATGCACTTGTTTCAAAATGCTAAACACCGGTAGGTGAAAGTTAAACGCAACTACAACACAGTTGTCACCATTTACACACAACGACTCACAATTGTTCACATTTATTTCTAATGATGTGTCCAAACCAACTGTACATAATACAAGTCAGTTCAGAGTCCCACAATTGACTCAAAATGTTGCACTGGATGTTGATACCAACAATGGATGGATGTTGATACCAACAATGGATGGAAACAATATACTATAAGAGGGAGAGAAGGAAGATGATGAGTAAGAGGAGGGGAACAATCAGGAAGAGGACGAGGACGAGGAAGAGCAAGGTGTGGAGAATGTTGTCAATGCTGACTCTGCTTAGGGTTTTTCCCTTTCCCTCAGAGATGTGTGTGTGTGTGTGTGTGTGTGTGTGTGTGTGTGTGTGTGTGTGTGTGTGATATTGAGAAACTCCTCCGGCCGGACCAACATAAAAACATGATGCTGAAGCAGAATCAGTCTCTCACTGACCTTGATTCTGCAGTCGCACAACTCTGAGTGTACTTTACTGTAACATGCTTTTCATTGAGAGTTTTTTACTGTAACCTTTTTGGCTGTTGTAGTTGGGTTGCTGTATTAACACAGTTAGCAATTGGTGGATGGTGTACAGACATTTGATTTGCCTACTATTCAATATTCAGTACAATACTATACTTGCAGTGGATACAGTACAGAATTTAACCACCTTATACTGTATTGTCATCATACATTTTTACATAATTGCAAAATTTGTTTACTTTGTTACAATATAATATATTTCTGATATACTGCATGTTATGAATACTGTGTTCTCCATTTTTTATGTAGTGTTTAATGAATGATCTGTAGTGTTTATAATTTTGACTCGTGTGTGTGTGTGTATGATCTGAGTGCTTTGTTTGATTTTGAGCACAGGTAAAATGGTTTTGAGGCAATTGTTTGATTTTGCCAGAAGAGTCAGAGGTTCTGTGAATGTGGTGTAAAAGTGTGGTTTTGTAATTAAGGTTTTGAGAAAGTGAGTGATAGTTTCAAGAAATGTGTTTTAGCAATTCAGAAAAACTGTAATCAACTCCTTTTTCTTTAGTGGATGTTCATATTCAGATAGTTCTGGATCATGATGCTTAAGTTAAAGTGACTTAAGAGCTGCACTTTCACATTAATGATACTGTAACTGGATTAAAGCACAAAACTCTCTTATCTAAGCAAGAAAACACATTGTGTTTAATCAGTAAGACTGCACGGCCCGTATTCATAAAGAATCTTAGTACAAAGAGTAGCTACAAAATTCTAAGAAAATTCTTACAAATGTGGGCGTTTACTCTTACAATTAAAGTAAAAATCCTAGTAAAGAAAAAAGAAAATTCATAGAGTTTCTTAACCCTTAAAAGAGGTCTTAAGGTCAAAATTGTTATGAGTATGGACGAGGACTCAAGAGGCTCAAGAGGAAAATGGCAGAAAGACGAAGAGGGAGAAGAAATGTGGGTAACACTTTAGAATGCGGTTCCTTCATTAATGAATAACTAAACAAGAACCAATGAGTAACACAGTACAATGTAACTATTATTAACTAACAATAAACTCTGATTAAGGACTAAGTAATAGCGCACAGGTGAAAGTGGTAGTTCACTATTAAGTAATAAATAACTACTATTTTTTTAATGCTTCCCAGAGAACTCCTAAAAAAGTTTATTAACAATCTAACTTCTATTAACTAAAAGAAACAATTACAAACGAATTAGTAAGTAATAGCTCACAGATGAAAGTGTTACTACATACTTCTTTGGGAATTACTAATTATTTGGATCCTTATTAAGTGAAGACCATGCCACTGTAAAAAATATTTTCAAGATTTGTTATCACAACATATTTTCTTTTGTCAAATCAACTTTATAATAATTTATTTAGTTGAGATAACTTATTATTTTGAGTTTCTGATGATTAAATTAATCTCCTTCAGTGTATTAACTCACTTTTTCCAGTTCAATCAACTTAAGGCAACCCAGGTTACTTACTTTTTTAAGTTAAACCAACAATATTTTTTTCGGTGTAGTAATCACAACATGTTTCCTTTTGTCAAATCAACTTAAATAATTTATTTAGTTCAGAGAACATATAATTTTGAGTTTCTGATGATTAAATCATTCTCCTTCATTGTATTAACTCACTTTTTCCAGTTCAATGAACTTAAAATTTTAAGGCAACCAGGTTACTTACTTTTTTAAGTTAAACCATCAATATTTTGGAACTAACTAGTAGCCTAATGACTCAAGTGTTACTAAAGACATTTTCTAATAGTACACTAAAGTTCACCAAAAATCTCAAACAGTTGCACAAATCATGACTAAATCATGTTGAGTTATTAGTTCCAATGATCTTCACTTATAATACGGATCCAAATAATTAATTCCCACAGAAGTATGTTGTAACACTTTCATCTGCGCACTATTACTTACTAATTCATGATCAGATTTTTTTTTAGTTAATAGTAGTTACTAGATTGTTAATAAACTTTTTCAGTAGTTCTCTGGGAAGTATTAAAAAAAGTAGTGAATTAGTTAATTATGAACTAACACTTTCATCTGTGCGCTATTACTTACTAGTTCGTTAATAAGAGTTTCTTTTTAGTTAATAATAGTTATATATTGTTAATACTGTGTTAATCATTGGTTCTTGTGTAGTTATTCATTAACGAAGGAACCGTATTCTAAAGTGTTACCGAAATGTGTTGCAGACAATGGATGACAGTGAGTTAATAAGACACTATATAGATTGAAACCTAATATTCTCACGATTCTTTATGAATACGGGCCCAGTTCTTTTATGTATTTAAAGTCCGCCTGCTGTAGTCAATCATTTTGTCCCTTAAAACTCATCTTTGATCACCAAAAAATGACATTCCTTCATGGCTTAAAATATCTTGAATGTAACTCGACACCCTCGTCTCATTTAGTATATGAATATGCAGATGAGCACCGCCTCCACTAACTTTCTCTGCTCAGAGATCCACTGGTTGACGATCACACGTTGATCTGATCGGTTACAAGGTCGTTTGTGATGTCAGAAACACCAGAGATTTCTTTGGTTCACTCACTGCAGTTTTAAGTAGAAAATACTCAGTAATGCTGTCGACTTGTAAATTTACACATGGTGTGTCTTAAGAGCACATTAAAAACACAACATAGACACATAAACTACATTAAAAGCTGAACTTTCCCCACAAGGAGAAACACTTTAATAAAGCAAGTGGTGAGATCATGATGACGTTTATTGAGCAATCAAAAATGGAAACGCTGCGTCAGACTGGAGTGTTCTGCACATCTGGAATGCAGTCGTCTGAAGACTGGAGAGTAGAACATGCCGATTACACCTCCAAACGCTACATTAAACTGTTAAACACATTTATTTGGTTTCTACAGAACGTCTGGTCCTGCTGAAGTAAACAATCCCATTCATGACATGTGACCCTGATCACAGACCCAGTCTCGAGTTGCACGGGTGTTTCTGTGCCAACTGTCCATTGAATGGGTCAAAATTATCCATTCTCCTTTTATACCAAAAATCATTAGGATATTAAATAAAGATCATGTTCCATAAAGATATTTTGTAAATTTCCAATCGTAAATATCAAACATTTATATTAGAGAGTGAATGCATCACAATCGGGAACATCACAACTTTCAAGGCGATTTTCTTAATGTTTAGATTTTTCGGCCAAATATTGTCTTATCCTAACAAACCACATATCAGTGGAGACTTATTTATTCAGCTTTCGTGTGATGTATAAATCTCTAATTTAAAAAGCTGACCCTTGTGACTGGTTTTGTGTTCCAGGGTCACATGTGGCGTTTGGTTGAAAAACGACACCGAGGAGGAGAAGTTGCTTCTCTTGGCTCGACCTCTGACCCCGTCAGTTTTTGGCGTCGGCTTTCTGGAAGAGCGGGCGCAGCTGGTCTTCGGTCGTGGCCTCCTTCTGCTGCATGAGCTCGGCGTGACCTTTGGTGACCCCCCAGCCGTCGGGCGTGGACATGGACGGGCACAGCGGGCGTCCCGACGCGGGCTTCAGCTTCTCCCAGTAATCACGACGGGCCCTGAGGAGCACAGCGGCATCATCAAAACAATATGTTTAAAAATGCAGTGTGTAATACTTAGGAGGATCTGTTGACAGAAATGCAATATCATACACATTATTATGTGTTCAGAGGTGTATAAAAACTTTACATAATGAACCATTGTGTGTCTATAAGCTTAGAATGAGGCGTTTCTCTCTACACACACAACGCAGGTCCGCTTACATCCACGTTTCTACAGTGGCCCTGAGCGGACAAACGTGTTTCGCCACTGTGTTGTTCGGCGCGTAAAGAAGCTGCTAAAGTCAGTGAGTAGAACACTGAAACAATGATGAACAAGTCACAATAATATTCACAATAACATAGGTTTACTTAATAATTAAGTAAATGTAATTTCCTAATAGATCTTTGTAAAGAAGACTCTCTGCTGTCTCAGACGACGACATCACTTCCTGTCGGTCACTGTTGGGTGCAATCAAAGAACGTATATTGACAAGAAGTGAAAGCCAATAGAACGTTCCATTGCAACACCAGCGCCCATCAGCAGCCCTACGCTTCCGCCATTTCGGGGTGAAAGCGACTCGGCAGTCATATAATATACACATATTTAGTCCAGTGCAGAGATCATTTTTAGGTTGAAATAATTAGGCTAGGTGATTATTTAACTCACAACAGTTAACTTTATAGCAGTTAAAAAAGAAGTTGCTACTTAACCGGGCTTTTACCCCCATATAACTTGAGACAGGGAAGTTTGAGGATTTAATTCATTATATTACTCTCCACATTAAGTGTGATAGGTAAGAATAAAGTGATATCAGTTCATAAAGTTATAATAACATAGACCATTTCCCGGGAGGTAGGCCTTCACATAACGTTACTTACAAAAAAGAAATAAGTTATCAATGAAATAAATTCAGCAAATAAATGTTGTACTAAAATGTAAATGTTTGACGATATATAACAGCAATTGAATAGCTTTACAGTAAACAGTTTTTTTTTGCAGTACTAGCCTAGCTATCTTATAATAATGGCGCAAGACCATGTAAACAAACAAAAAAACACAGCCAATGTCCAAAGTGGCAGTTAGTTATATGATAACGGACACAGCGCATCAATGATCATCATGTTTGTAGCATGATCCAGGGGATTAAAACGTCCAAAATATATTTCAGGCCTAGTGGAGTTGGTAACTAATAATAGTAGTAAAAGTGTAAAGTTGCATACAATGGAAATACTCACTAATGCAAGAAAAAACTACCTCATAAAACTGTTATCTGTGCTGTAGTCCAGTAACTCCAGTTGGAATTTTCACCCCGATATGGCTGCCGCGCTACCGAAGTGCCATCTAGTGGCTGTTACCAAAAAAGCATCAGAGTTTCGCCTCTTGTTCTTCTATACTCTTTGGTGCAATTCACAACCTCACCACTAGATTCCGCTAAACTTACACACTGCACATTTAATTTTTATAGCTCCTTTGCCAAGCTCAAGGACGCTTTTCAATAACAGTAAAGAACAAACAATCACTTCATAATAAATGGAAAATAGACATTTGCCCAGTCCAAGAAATCAGCGATTGCAGTTGGATATCGCATTCCAATCCAATACAAAAAGAAACAATAATCTCTCTATCTATCTCTCTCTCTCTCACTCTCTCTCTCACACACTCTCTCTCACCTGGCCCTGACCCAGGGTTTGGTGTGCATCTCCAGGCCAGCGCCCCACATGCCGTGTTTCTCCGAGGCCTCGGGCAGAATTCCTCTCTCGACCGCGAGCTCCTCGGCTACTGCGCGGATGTGATATGGCTCGAACCCGCAGCAGCCGCCGATGAAGCGAATGCCCGCCTTATAGGCCTCCCTGGCGTACTGCTGCATCTCCCAGCGCGTCAGGATCCGCGGCTCCAGGGCTGAGACACACACACACACACACCGATAAGCTGGGGTTCATCTTATTACACTATAAACCATCTTGGGTAATTTTTTCTACCCAAATCCTGGTTTGAGTCTTTTGAGTCTTTCAATTTTTGGGGTAATTTTTTTGTTTTTGTTACCCAGATCCTGGGTCAGATGTAAAAACTCAATGTTTGGGTAGGTTTTGTGTTAGCCAGATCCTGGGTCAAACATTACAACCCAATGTTTGGGTAGTTTTCATGTTAGCCAGATCCTGGGTCAGACGTAACAACCCAAAAATTCATATATGAAGTAAAAAAAAAATAATTAATAAACCCAGTATGCTGGGTTAAATAAACAACCCAATTTGCTGGGTGTTCTGTCCTATATATATTTACTTGGGTCAAAATCAACCCAAATTGTGTTGTTTTTAAGGCAGTGGTTTTTAGAGTGATCTACAGCAGTGATTACGGTGTGTGTGTGTGTATCGAACGGGAACTCGGGCTAGATGAAGCCCTGGCAGCTGCAGTCGGGGTGTGTGTGTGTGTGTGTGTGTGTGTGTACCGAAGGGGAACTCGGGCTGGTTGATGAAGTCCTGGCAGCTGCAGTCAGGTGTGTGTGTGTGTACCGAAGGGGAACTCGGGCTGGTCGATGAAGCCCTGGCAGCTCCAGTCGGGTGTGTGTGTGTGTGTGTGTGTGTGTGTGTGAGTGTGTACCGAAGGGGAACTCGGGCAGGTCGATGAAGCCCTGACAGCTGCAGTCGGGTGTGTGGTACGCCAGCGGCTGCGCCATATAATGCGCTTTCAGACCGGCTTTCTCCACGGCCGCCTTCATCAGGGCCACGGTCTTCACACAGGTCATGGGGTCAAAGTGGCAGTTCACACCCACAATATCAGCACCTGAAACACACCACAGGACATCAGACCACACCCACCGCTTCATAAAGGCATCTGTGTGTCTGTGAGACGCACCTGCTCTGACCAGTCTGACGGCACAATCTCCCGGGCTCACGCCGTGCATGTCTCCTTCAGGTCCTATACACATCGTGGCCGCTACAGGCTTCCCTGTCGCCTTCAGAGCCTGGACGGCCCATTCGGCCTCCTCCACGTGCTCGAAGTACTGCCAACAGATCAATCAATCAATCAATCAATAACCAGACTAATGGGATCCCATACAGCAACAGTGTCGGCCCAGATCCAGACCACATCCGGGGTCTCATTTATACAGTAACTGTAGCGTCGCACAGAACAGGCCCTGAACGAGCCACTTCCCACACACCAGTTATAAGTTATAAAAACACACGTGACGGGAATATTTGCTTACGGAAGTCTGGAGACGGAGGAGTTTGGCGATACCGGTGGAGATCTGAGGGACTGACGGAAGAAAACCACTGTAATATTCATTATGAGTCCTAATCATAAATACTGTCCATGTTCACAGTAACAGTTTAGATAAATAAAAGAAAGATTTAAACTCTGTTTTACAACTGATATACACATTTAGATTAATGGCACTATAATTACATTAAATTATATTCAGATCAATAGAAATATTAGTAGTGTATGCGCTGCTGTTGAACACTTCTCCAGGCATGTGTTTTATTGTTTGCTTAGCACATGATAACAGCAGAACTCGTGCTCTGAGGAAATATTTACACCCAATAATGATCAATAATGCACAATAACGCATATCTGTTACCATTAAAAATATAATACAATTAATAACACTATTTGGCCAGTGGAAAAGATTGAGAAAAACTGTCTCTGAAATGTATTTTGATTTCTTTATTCATAAACAAGGCAAGGATCAGCCACTAAATGATTGTTAGCACTGTATTGTGACGTACATCCGTCTCTCATATTCTCCTAATGTCTCGTCCCGTTACACATGGATATCGGGGATGAATGTGCATATGCAGATGATATGCAGATGAGGATATAGGGAGCGAGGCCTGGTCAGCTCATATATGGTCACTCCGGGGAGGAGACGCGTGTCTTCCATCTTCCTCTGACTGGGGTTATGAAGGGGAGTAGCGCAGGTTCTGGCGTACGCTTAAAAATATTCAGAGTTGTAAAGCAGCGTACGCCAGAGCCTGCGCTAATCCCCTTTATAACCCCATTCCTGGCTCTCGGCGCACACACACTTTCAGTAAGGACACAGTTCTATAAAGGAGAGCCTGGGCTGGCTCCGTCGCTGTCTGGGATCTAGAATGAGCTCTGAATGTGATGATGTTCCTCACCTCTGCGATCAGAAAGTCCACATTCTTCTTGATGAAGACGTCGAGCTGCTTCTTGAAGATCTTGGTGACCTCTTCTTGGCTCTTGCAGCTCAGGTACGAGGGTGTCTGCGAGACTCCGCCCGCCACCAGCGCATCGCCCTGATTGGCCACTTCTCTGGCGAGGTCACACGCCGCCTCGTTAATCTGCTGGCCCTGCGCTCAGACACACACACACCAGCAACCACTATTTTAAATTTCAACCACAAAACTCCATTGAGTTTGTTGTGTGTATTCATGGTTCAAGTGTGGCAAAAGTCCTTGAGTCTTGAACACTCTGATGCACACTTAATTTTGAATAGAAAGAGTTTGGGGTTAACATGAGCCGCGGGGAGGATGAGTGTCACCATGAGCTCGTGTGAGAGTGTGAAAGAGAGTGAGTGTGTGTTAAAGTGACTGTGAGTGTGTGTGAAAGTGAGAGAGTGTGTGTGGCTCACGGTGTACGTCAGCTTGTTCCCTCTGTTCTCCAGCTTGTCGTCGCTGGCGTAGAAAGTAAAGGTCTGCATGACATTAGAGCCGGCCCGCAGGAACTCTCTGTGCAGCTGTCGCACTACACACACAAAACACAAACATGACCCGCTGCAACTGATCTGGGCAGACTGTGCAAACACACTTACAAATAAGGGATCTTAACTCTGATACAATATAGCATGTTCCTGAATGACTGTCATGATCATGCATGTGCTTCAGGGGCTGTGATGGAGAGGCCAGGTGTAAAGCCCTCCGAGACGCATTCGGGATGTATGGGAACCCCCATCCAAAGAGAATGGAGAAAAAAACTACCAGCTGAATGGCAGGTAAAGCTTATGAAGGTTGGAGAGGAGAAAACCCCTTCCCCTTTAAACCCTGCACACACTTCTTTACTCCACAATAAAAATGGAAAGCAGAGTGTATCACTATACTATCCATCCCCACAGATTGTCTGAAAACACGAAATCTCCCCTCGGCCCACCGTCTATTGTAACTCAGTGGCGGCGAGGGCGGTTTATTGGTTGGCACCTGGCCAATG
The DNA here is from genome assembly GCF_988280905.1 of Pimephales promelas. Taxonomy (NCBI): domain Eukaryota; kingdom Metazoa; phylum Chordata; class Actinopteri; order Cypriniformes; family Leuciscidae; genus Pimephales; species Pimephales promelas. The sequence continues at coordinate 9,039,701 of NC_142787.1, forward strand.
AAATGGGACTTCTATTGTACGTGAAGATGTCACGAAACCAGCCTCCTCGTGGATGTTCTGAAACGCTAACATGGCTTAATGCATTAGACGGATTTAAAAGAAATGAATTATATTATCAAACTTAGTAAACAGCATACTAATAATACATACTATAGAAAAGGAGAATACAGAATATGAACGCAACATGTTAAATTAAGACAGTGGCATTAAAAGACCAAACTCAGGAAACACCATAAATAAAGCATACAGAAAAGCAATTGAGCAGAATATGAACGCAACTTGTTTAATTGTAAGTTAAGCATTTTCCTCTCATAGAAAACCAAGAAAACACTCACTGAGGCTTAATGGACCTACAGTTATTAAAAAAAACACACAATTTGTTATAGATTTTTATTATTTCATCATATTCTGTGCTCATCTGCTTTTCTGTAAATATTAGTATGGTGTTTACTAAGTTTAATAACTTAATTTATTTCTTTTAATATCAGTAATGCATCCCTTAGGTGCTCTTCGGCAGAGGTGGAAGTAACGAATTACAACTACTCAGATTACTGTAATTAAGTAGTTTTTTCGTGTACTTGTACTTTTATGAGTACATTTTTTAGTCTGTAATTTTCCTTGTACTTGAGTACAAATTAAGTTAAGTAATGTACTTCACTACTTTAAAAATCCCATTAATTCAGAGTACTTGTACAATTTGAATTCAACAAATATTCAAATCTTTGACCAGCATTTGGGTATCCAATGGAAATAACTGATCGTGGGCGGGCCAATAAAAACCCTTGTATTTGGAGCGGGAAAAAAGCCCGGTTCCTGGAGAGCTATATTCGTCCTCACACGTCCTTCAGTTTGTATTTTAGTGTTATCAAAGAACTTTGCCATAATGGACATGGACATTAGAGACACTGAATTCATTGAAAATTCCGAAGAAATACCAGATGACGAGTGCCCATGACCCCACATGGAGGAGTTGTTGTTATACAGAGGAAGGAAAGGAGACGTTTTATAGAAACTTTGTTTCTGCAGTGATATGTGATAGTTCAGTTGTTTTTGTTTTTAAAGTTGGGTAGACCTCACGATAATTTGACTAAAAACATCACTTGAAACATAAGCTTCAGCGTTACTCAGGTGACAAGCACATATACCGTAATAAAGATTTAGCATTGTAAACTTAGATTAAAAAGTTACATTGTATGTCATTGTGAACACATTGTTTTATTAATATTGAATCCGTGTTTTAAGCTTAGAATGAAGAGTTTAATAATGACTCTTTCATAAAAACAGTATCTTGCCGGCCATGACCCACTGGCATAACAGTAACTGCACTGATTGTCAGTCTGTCTAGATGGCACATTTGTGTCAGTGCTAAATGCTGATAACTTTTGAAACTTTTGAAATATTAGTAGGGTACTTTTGGAAATCTTTATTGTAAAAAAAAAGAAAAAAAAAGAAGTTTATAAATAAAATAACCCAATAAGCTTATTTATTTTGCATTATAATTAATTAATAATAATAATCATATTAGACCATTTTTATAACTTGATTTCCATAAAAGTAAATAAATATCACAGGCTAAAAGTAATTAGTAATTAGTACTTGAGTAGTTTTTGAGAGGGGTACTTTGTACTTTTACTTAAGTACATTTTTAACACCAGTACTTTTGCTTGTAATCGAGTATTATTTTAGCAACTACTTGTACTTGTACTTGAGTACATATTTTCAGTACTCTTTCCACCTCTGCTCTTCGGTCATTTCTGACCAAAAAATTTTCTGTTTTGAAATTTTAAAAATCACAGCTTCATCGGAATGTTACGAAACTTGGTGACTTTTATGGCATTGGGTATGTGAACACACAAAAAAATTGAGGTCATGATCCGAGTAGTAAAAAAAAAAAAAAATAGTCACACTTGTGCTCTTCGGTCAAAAATGACCGACCATAGAAAATGAATGGGAAATTGACAAAAACACAAAAACTTTGAGAATTTTTGTGTGTACAATCTACAAATCGGCCACGATGCAGAAAAAAAGTGCTCAGCATTGAAGGGGTGACACTCTAAAATATCTAGAGTGCAAAACAGACATACCCACCCCTACACACACACACACTTTTATACACAATAACACCAATAAATTGTGATTAAAGAAATCTGTTTTAAATATTTAAAAATCACAGCTTCTTCAGAAAATTACGAAACTTTGTGACTTTTATGGCATTATGTATGTGAACACACAAAAAAAATGAGGTCATGATCTGAGCATGCTAAGTGGTCTTAAAAAAATAGTCACACTTGTGGTCTTTGGTCAAAAATGACCCCCATAGGAAATGAATGGGAAATTGTAAAAGTGATTTTTTTTGTTTTTTGTCAATTTTTTTATAAGAAATTGTTTTTGAGATTGTTTCAACTACATATTCAAATCCACCAACAACAACAACAACAAAAAAGGGGTTCATAAACAGCTGGGGAATTCACATGCCTCTCCATAGAGGCATGATCTCACCATGATTCTACGCTTTTTCTCTATACTGTAACCAGATGGTGCTAATTTTCTGCAAAAAATATTTTTTTTTCTGAAGGCCTAGACTCTATATTAAACTAAAATACTGCATTAATATTTAAAAAAATCATATATATATATATAAAAATATATATATTTTTCCATGGTAAAAATAAACCATAAATATTGCATAAATATTAATAAATTCAATTAAATTGTCTCAAAATGATAAATTAAAAAGAATAAATATTATAGAACAAAAATAAATTGCATTGGTTTTACTGGGATGGAGAAAGTTTCATTTTTAGGTGTCCGGTCACTTTTGACCGGCAAGATAACAAGTGTGACTCCGAAAAAAACGAAGAGCACCTGAGGGTTAAGCAATGTTTGCGTTTCAGAATATCCACGAGGAGACGAGTTTCGTGACTTCATCTCGTACAATAGAAGTCCCATTTCATTGGTGAGGCGCCAACCAATAAAACGGCTCGTTTGAACACCCCTGCTCCCGCCCCGTTTTCTCTCTCCCCACTACTGAGTTACAAGTGCACAAGTTAGTTTTGCAAAAAGAGCGAAAAGAGTAACAATAGTCAGGGACTCAGGGCGCAAAATTTGAACTTGCAGTGACAGATTTGAGATGTTGCAAGTGCCAATTTGAGGTTGTCCTGCGAATTTGAATGTTAGAAGAAGTGCAAATTTGTATTGCAAGTTTGTGTCTGTCGTTTTATCTTTGTGAATGGCATTTTACACACTTGTACTGCAGCTTCAAATTCAGAATACTGGTTTGTGACTATCGTCTGACTGGGAGTGCAAATCTCAGAGTTCATTTTCAGATTTTTATTTTACAGGTTTTCACACTGGAGCTGTGAGTGTAAATGTTCGCGTACACGTACGAATATTTATTGTACAAGTTCTCCAACTCACATATACGTGCTCTCAAGTTTTGCTACTAATTTACCTTCATATTGCTTTGTCCAGTGTAACGTTAGACAGACTCGCACGGGGTAGACACGATGCAATAAATGACAAAAGGGATGCTTTTGTCTTTTAAAGTACAATTGTGGTGACAAATAGCTAACCATAGGACATAACTATTATGTAGAATACCAAATATCAGCCTAAATGACCATCATTGAAGATGTAACAGCATGTACTGGGGTTTTGAGTGGATCATGAAAAAAATAGATTTTTGCATTCATTTTGGATGCTGTAAGTAATTTTTACAGTAAAATATTAAGTCTGAATTATATGAAATATTAATTGTGTGATAAGTGTTTTAATGGATAAATAAATGCAAATAGCTTGTCTGCTGGGTATTTCACTTTTAAATGCATGACACATTTAATGTAACGATACTATAGATCATTAGATCCATGGACCTGCTGTGTATTTAAAAACATGACATAAAACATTAAAAAAAACAATTGTAAATATAGATTTTTATTTGCAAATCTCATTTATTTGTGAGTTTTATATTTTTTTGTTAAACTTTACATTTATTTGTGGATCTTAATCTATTTATTTGTGAATTTGATACATTTCTGTGAATCTCTTTACATTTTTTTGTGGATCATAATCTATTTATTTGGAATAATGCAATTCTATACCCATAGTACACACACACACACACACACACACACACACGCACACACACACACACACACACACATTCACCGGTCTCTGGGTGCTCAGCTGCGGCCTCTGGTGTCCAGGGTCTGGCCTTCACACACACTCTCACACCACACACACACACACTCACCGGCCTCCGGGTGCTCAGCTGCGGCCTCTGGTGTCCAGGGTCCGGCCTTCACGTATCCTCGCTTCTCTAGGGCGAAAACGAACCCTCCGTCTCCAATCACCACCTCACCCGCGCCCAGGCGCTCCAGAATACCCTGAACACACACACGCGCGCGCACGACATTAGGCGAGAACACACACACTCACCGCAGAGAGACGCGCGCGCCCATCTGTTAACCGCATTAACTCGTTTGTGTGTTTCTCCTGATGTAGAGAGAGATAAATGAAATATTCATAGCTGGAATTAATAACCCTGTAGGATCCAGTGCGTCGTGAGCAATCGCGCTGTTCGTGTAAAGATATAGCGCGCTGGCGACTATGTGAAGACCCGGGGAAGTTTCTCGACGAGTTACTCGGTCAGCTTTATTTACATAGCGCTTTACAGAGATAACAGTAAATTAATGCAACCAAGTTTGTTTGGAGAAGATAATAGCGTCACAGTCCAGCTTAAGTAAATTCAGTGATGCTCATACCTATCTGTTGTAAAAAAAAAAGTTGTTAACTTAGTTCATTTATATATAGACGCTTTCGAGAAAACCGTGTTGTCATCGTCCAGCTCAGTTCAGTTCTCATATAATGCTGTCAATGCAGGAGATCAATAATATTGTCGAATATTACATTAAATGTCTCCAAATTAGTAAAACAGAAGCCCAAGGCGACGAACTCACCCTCTTGGACCCGACTGGTGCCATATTCTTCTGTAGATCAGGACCAATGGAGACACACACACAGATGGAGAGCTCAGTGAGACTGGAGTGAGATACACATGAGACGAGCTCTTATAAAGCACCTCTGGAGGGGTGTGTGTGTGTGTGTGAGAGAGAGAGAGAGTGAGAGAGAGAGAGAGAGAGAGAGAGAGAGAGAGAGAGAGAGAGAGAGAGAGAGAGAGATTGGCCCCTTGTAGCTAGTTCACAATGTTTACTGGTTAATGTTTATTTTTCAAACTGATCTCATTCTTAGAACATCAATATCATCGGAGTGATATTCAATAATCTGTCTGATGTCTTACATCACATTCCACAGATAAACACTCTAGAGAATAAAGTCTGTCTTTACAAACTTGTATTAACTTGCATAATAGATGAAGACAAGTCTTCACACCCTTGTTCAGGCATCTGTTTGAGAGATGTAACAGATAAATCATGAACTTTTGCACACTTGTTGAGAAATAATATTAATTTTTACAGTAAAGGTTCCAAAACTTTGATATAATTTATCTGTGTTATATTTCTTTCAGAACAGAAGCCAGCTGTTTTAACAGGAGCGCAGACTTCTAAAACCCTCTGAATTATGCATGATGATTGTATGTGTCTTTGAGCTGAGTGTGTGTTATCGATCAGATCAAATCTGCTCTGATTATCTCTGGTGTGTGTTTGAGCTTCAGCTGTTGCGATGCAGAGACATTGATCATGTGTTCCTGCTGCCTTGACACATTTTACTGTCCACAAACATTCCTCTGGATCACACACACACACACACACACACACACACACACGCACACACACACACTAACCCATAAACCTACCCATCACACACACACACACACTAACCCATAAACCTACCCATCACACACACACACTAACCCATAAACCTACCCATCACACACACACACACACACACACACACACACACACACACACACACAAACACACACTAACCCATAAACCTACCCATCTCACATACACAATACACACACTAACCCACAAACCTACCCATCTCACACACACACACACACACACTAACCCATAAACCCACCCATCTCTCACACACACACACACACACACACACACACACACACACACACACACACACACACACACACACACACACACACTAACCCATAAACCTACTCATCTCACACACAAACACACACTCGCTCGCACTCACATACACACAGGGCTGCTGCAATCTTTGTTTGTGTAGCAGATTGTTCATTCACTCAGACTGTTTATAAAAGATAGATTACTGCAGGTCATCACTGTGCATATAATATCTACATGCTGGGTGCCGTGCGCACACACACACACACACACATGCGTGTAGGAGAGAAGAAACATCGAAACAATCATTCTGTTTTCCTATTATTATTCAGTGTTCTCTCATGTTGGTCATTTATAAATTGTAATGAATATGAATCCCCCCATAGGCTGTTAAACTCGCCGCGCGTCTGACAGGCGTGCGCGCGCTGCTCGTGCGTGCTTCTGCGTGGCCGCTTGTTTGGAAAGTCAGAGCTGAACTCAAGAAAACTTAATTCGGACCCAAACACAACATGTCGCGTGTGTTAAACGCGTTCGACGCTCTCGTGAAGCGAGGCGTCGGGAGAAACACACTGCGCGTTCCCGCACGGGGCTTGGAGACGCACGACGGGTGAGAAACACATATAATATGAGTTATATATCTGAGTAAATATGAGTTATATACCTGAGGAAATATGAGTTATTATATATCTGAGGAAATATGAGTTATATATCCGAGGAAATATGAGTTATCTGAGGAAATACATGACATGAGTTATATGACAGATTTGAGGGAAAACTCAATTGTTTTTATTGTGTTGGTTTCAATTGTTAATCAAGTTTATTTTGGCAGACAATTCAAAACTCCAATATTTCTGCAGAAATCATGTGTGTGACTGTGATTCCGTCTCTGATCATACAATATCTGATCTGAACTGTGATCTGTTATGTGTGTGTGTGTGTGTGTGTGTGTGTGCGTGCGTGCGTGTGAAAGAGATAGAGTGTGTGTGTGTACATGTTTTTCAATCCCGGTGGGGACTTGAACCTGAATGCACACAGACTCATGGGGACTTGTGTCACTGTGGACCTAAATTGTGTCCCCAGGGGTAAACACGCTTATAAATCATACAGATTTTTTTTTTGTTTGTTTTGAAAATGTAAAAATACAGAATGTTTCTTGCGATGGCTTGGTTTTGGGATAGGGGCAGTGTGTGTGTGTGTATGTGTGTGTGATGGGTAGGGTTAGTGTAGGGGGACAGAATATACAGTTTGTACAGTAGAAAAACTATTACGTGTATGGAGAGTCCTCACAAAGTTATTAGTAACAGGTGTTTATGTTCTCAGAGATGGTGCGTTGAGGAAGTGTGTGAAGGACAGCGCAGAGACGGTGGTCATCGGTGGAGGGTGTGTCGGGGTCAGTCTGGCGTATCATCTGGCCAAAGCCGGACAGAAGGATGTAGTTCTGCTGGAGAAGTCGGAGCTGACGGCCGGATCCACGTGGCACGCGGTACACACAGAATTAGGGGTCAAACGACACTTTGAAAGTGTCAGCGAATAAAGACAGAACCTACATTTTATGTATTATTTAGGAAACACAAATGTAAACACAGCGGCCGGTTGTAACAAAGTTATTGTGCATGTCCACTAATAGTTAGTGTGCTAGTTAGTGTGCATGTCCACTACTAGTTAGTATGCACATCCTCTACTTGTTAGTGTGCTAGTTATTGTGCATGTCCTCTACTAGTTAGTGTGCACATCCTTTTTCTAGTTAGTGTGATAGTTAGTGTGCTACGATCTCTACTAGTTAGTGTGCATGTCCTCTACTTGTTAGTTTGCACATCCACTTCTAGTTATTGTGCACGTGCACTACTTGATAATTTGCACATTCACTACTAGTTATTGTGCTAGTTAGTGTGCACGTCCTCTACTAGTTAGTTTGCACATCCACTATTAATTATTATGCAATTCCTCTACTAGTTAGTGTGCTAGTTAGTGTGCACGTCCTCTACTAGTTAGTTTGTACATCCACTTCTAATCATTGTGCACTTCCTCTACTAGTTAGTGTGCACATCCACTACTAGTTAATTTGCACATTCACTACTAGTTATTGTGTTAGTGTGGATGTCCTCTACTAGTAAGTGTGCACTTCTTCTACTAATTATTGTGCTAGTTAGTGTGCACGTCCTCTACTAGTTAGTGTGCATATCCACTACTAGTTAGTGTGCTAGTTGGTGGGCAAATACTCTAGTAGTTATTGTGCTAGTTACTGTACACATCCTCTACTAGTTAGTGTGCACATCCACTTCTAGGTAGTGTGCTAGTTAGTGTGAACGTCCACCATTAGTTTTTGTGCACGTCCACTACTTGTTAGTATGTTAGTGTGCACGTCCACTACTAGTTATTGCTAGTTAGTGTTTATGTTCTCTACTAGTTAGTCTTCATGTCCAAGTTAGTGCGCGCATCCTCTACTAGTTAGTGAGCATGTTACCAGTTAGGGTGCTAGTTAGAGTGCACATCCACTACTTGTTATTGTGCTAGTTAATGTGCACGTCCTCTACTAGTCAGTGCGCACGTCCACTTCTAGTTATTGTGCTAGTTAGTGGACATGTCTATTGCTAGTTAGTGTGCACATCTTCTTTTAGTTAGTGTGTATGTTACCAGTTACGGTGCTAATTAGGGTGCTAGGGTCCTAAGGTATGCTCGTTCTTTACTAGTTAGTGTGCACGTCCCATACTAGTTAGTGTGTTATGCACGTCCTATACTAGTTAATGTGCACTGTGTACCAGTTTGTGTGCAAGTGTCTGTATGACAGGATGCTGATGATGTCATCATCCACAGGCGGGACTCACCACATATTATCATCCAGGCATTAATCTGAAGAAGATTCATTACTACAGCATCAAACTGTTCGAGCAGCTGGAGGCCGAGACGGGACAGGTGAGACAGACGTGTCAGTAACTCGTTTAGGGACAGAGATTCGTTAGAGTGTGTTGAAGGGTCTGAACGATGTGTGTGTGTGGCAGGCCGTGGGCTTCCATCAGCCGGGCAGCATCAGGATTGCCTCCACTCCAGTCCGAGTTGACGAGCTCAAATATCAGATGACCCGAACTCACTGGCATCCCACGCCTCAGTTCCTCATCGAGCCGGAGAAGATCCAGCAGCTCTTCCCTCTGCTCAACATGAACAAGGTACACACACCACCCGACGTCGACACTGAAACACACACAGCATAAACAGCATCTGACTGCGAGTCGCACCAGGCTGAAAAAACACGGTGTGAGACACATTTTCAGTGTTGTGTGTAACTCATTAAGTAACTTGAGTAACTTGAGTTAATCAGATTACTTTTTCAAGTAACTAGTAAAGTAACATTACTTTTAAATTTACAACACAAAATATGAGTTCATTTTTCAAAGAAGTAATGCAAGTTACCTTATTTTCACATTTATTTACTGACAGCTCTCCTGTCCTCATTTTGAGACAAATGGAAGTGCAAAGGTTTGTGTGTGTGTGTGTGTAAGCATGATGGTTATTGTAGTTCTAGACCAGGGGTTCTCAACTCCAGTCCTCACGACCCACTGCTCTGCATATTGTGTATTGCTGCGTCCCAATTCGCATACTATCCGTCCTAAATAGTATTCGAAAATAGAATTAGTACGTCCCAAATCGTAGTATGTTGAAATGAGTGTTTCAAAGATACCCGTATGGTCTACTTTTTCCGGTCAGAATCCGAAGTGTAGATCGATGCACACTCTAACGGCTGATATTGCCCACAAACCATTGCGCGTTGGACGAGGATTCGGTTAGAACTACAAACACGAGTAAAAAGTGTTAAAAAACTACAGACACGTAGTCGATACGGAGGTTTAGATAAAGAGCTTTGAGTGATTAATTATCAGTATCTAACCTGACGAAAATGAATTTATTAAATGTTGTCCACATTATATTGCATTTGCAGGAGCATTGTGAACTTTTGTAAAGACACGTTTAGCTATTACATTTTAAATGCATCATTATATTCAAATTGCAAACACGAGGAGAGCATGAAAGACCCACAACTGGCAGATGAACGTGCTCCGAAACGGTAGGAAATTAAATTAGATATAGAATGGAGGATTTTAACTGTGACAAGATGATTGACAGGGCAGTTTACGGTGACAGGATGCACGCAGCACGCGACAGAGCTGTCCGTTAAAGATGACGTGATAGTATGTCCCAAAGCTTGCCTACTCTTTTGCTACACACTCAAAAGTATGTACTTTTTCCTCACAAAAAGAGTACATACTTTTAGGGCGTAGTATAAGTAAGCAAATTGGGACGCAGCACATGTCTCCCTTATTTAACACACCTGATTCAGATCCTTAGCTCGTTAGGATAGACGTAGACTGTTTCTCAATACCAAGTACGCAAGTCCGGTTCTTCTGCAAATGGAACAGAGCGTACTTGATCGCGTCACTCAGCACGCTCTGGCTACTCCGGTTATCTATTTATATATATTTTAGGCAACAATAAAACGAAATATGCTACAACTCTGCCTCTTTTTGTCAAAAATAAAACGAAATTTGTTATGAAACACTTTGCCTCTTTTTATTAAAAAAAATCTTAAACATATTTGGCCAAGTGGTTCAGGCGTATATTGATTATCTTCACTCCATATATTAATAACAAAATGAACATGATCTTTTTGTTTTCATTTTAAAAATATGAAACATTGATTTTTATTGACATTTAACAAAGACAGAGTTCATTAAAAATATTTTCATTTTAATATAGTTCATTAAATAATTATTATAAATAAAAATATTTATTTATAATAACACAATAAAACGATTTTTTTTTTTTTTTTTTTTGCCATGGAACAAACTAGTTAAATGAGACGAGACCAAAGATAGACTTTTACACAAGACGAATTATACGTCAAGTTTATCCACCAGACGAGACATCTGTGCCAGCGGCTAATGTCAGAAGCACTAGCCGAGGAAAAGCTGTTCCAGTCGGGGTTGATGAGCGCTGGTCACCGGTGAAGGCTTGCATGTCAGAGCTCCGAAAACGTCAGATACATTTTTGAAATAGGTGCTATCTTTATAAATAAACCACAGATTTGAGATTTAAACAACCACATTCTCGCCTGAAACACTCTTAAAATTACATTTCATGACACAATAACAGTAGTATTTTGATATTTCGCGGATTTTCTCCTCTCCCATTGACGCTTGCTGGTTGACGCGAGATGCATTCTGGGATACCTGGCTATCTCAAGTCCGCACAAGTCACCTCTCGATGCATCCTCGGTAAACGGGGCGGATCAAGAACACATCCGGCGATTTGAACTGGACTTGGCTAGATGTGAACTTTGAACAGTATTTGGGCAGTGACTGATGACGTTTCTCATGTCCACAAGAACACAAGTACAGACAAGAACGCATATTGAGAAACTGCTGCTGAGTCTATCCTAACGAGCTGAGGATCTGAATCAGGTGTGTTAAATAAGGAATATGCAGAGCAGTGGGTCGAGAGGACTGGAGTTGAGAACCCCTGTTCTAGTCTAAATGTGAGCATTTACTCATCTCACTTGCACAAAAAAAGTTTCAATATTCCTCAAAATGAATAAAATCAGTGAAATGCTAAATCAAGTTAACCTCCAATTAAATATGTTAAATAAAACAAATATTTTTATGAATTTAATCTTACTTTATTGACCTGTGTACTTGCTTCTGACCTTCGATGATTCTGTTAAACCACAAGCAAAAAATATTTTAGATTTAGTATTTGGTGTTAAAAATGTTAAACTTTATTCTCCTGCATCCTATTCTAATGCAATCCAGAACAGCACCACCACAGAAAGGTTTGTTTGAGCTTCTCCTTCTACTGGACACATGTGAATTTGCATTTCCTTCCGTCTTTTTATTTAAACTTTGGTGTGAATGAGCCTTTACATTTACATACCAAAAATGTAACGTTTTTGTTATAATAAAACAAACAGGCAAACTAGGTGAGAAACCGCAACGCAAAAGTAACGCATTACTTTTGTTAATAAGTAACTAAATAATGCAATTAGTAACTTTGTTGGGAGTGACTCAATATTGTAACGCATTACTTTTCTTAAAAATTAATTAAATAACTCAATTAGTTACTTTGGGAGTAACGCAATATTGTAACGCATTTCTTTTCTTAAAAAGTAATAACACAATTAGTTACTATTGTGGGAGTAACACAATATTATAGCGCATTAATTTTCTTAAAAAGTAACTAAACAAAGCAATTAGTTACTTTTTTTTGGAGTAACACAATATTGTAATATTACTTTTCTTGAAATGTAACTAAATAACACAATTAGTTACATTTTTGGGAGTAACATAATTTTGTAACGCGTTACTTTTCTTAAAATGTAACTAAATAACACAATTAGTCACTTTTTTGGGAGTGACTCAAGATTGTAATGTATTACTTTTATTAAAAAGTCACGCAATTAGTTACTTTTTGGGAGTAACGCAATATTGTAATGTATTACTATTCTTGAAATGTAATGAAATAACACAATTAGTTACTTTCTTGGGAGTAACACAATTTTGTAACATTACTTTTCTTAAACTGTAACTAAATAACGCAATTAGTCACTTTTTTGGGAGTAACGCAATATTGTAACGTATTACTTTTCTTAAAATGTAATGCAATTTGTTACTTTTTGGGAATAATGCAATATTGTAATGCATTATTTTTCTTAAAAAGTAACTAAATAACACAAGTAGTCACTTTTTTGGGAGTAACAAAATATTGTAACGCATTACTTTTCTTAAAAAGTAACTAAATAATGCAATTAGTTATTTTTTATGAGTAACGCAATATTGTAACGTATTACTTTTCTTAAAAAGTGACAAAATAACGCAACTAGCTACTTTTTTGGGAGTAACACAATATTGTAACGCAATACGCAATTCGTTACTGTTTAAGGGAGTAACGTAATATTGTAATGCTTTACTTTTACAAGTAACTTTCCCCAACACTGCACATTTTATGATACCTTTCAATTAATACTTTGAAAACACCAATAAATAAAACACAACATTCACACACATGTTCTTCTGCGTGTGCCAGGTGTTGGCGGGTCTGTATAACCCAGGTGACGGTCACATCGACCCGTACTCCCTGACGATGTCTCTAGCAGCGGGAGCACGGATGTACGGCGCTCAGATCTATCCTCACACTCCTGTCACGGGCCTCACACACACAGCTGATGGCAGATGGGACGTCCAGACTCCACAAGGAACCATCCGGGCCAATCGCATCGTCAATGCCACAGGTTAGGCTACACCCCCATATGCCAAACCACACTCCCATATGTTAGGCCACGCCCAAGCTAAGTCCCACCCTCATATGATAGGCCACACCTCACATTAGGCCACATCCTCATATGTTAGGCCACTCCCCACGTTAGGTCACACCCCCATATGTTAGGCCAGACCCCCACATGTTAGGCCACACCTCACATTAGGCCACACCCTCATATGTTAGGCCACAACTCACGTTAGGCCACATCTCATATGTTTGGCCACACCCCACATTAGATCACACCCCTATATGTTAGGTCACACCCTCATATGTTAGGCCACGCCTCACAGTAGGCCACACCCCTATATTTTAGGTCACACCCCTCTGTGCATCTTTTCCTCGTTTATGTCTCAGAATTACTGTTGTGTGACCCCATGGGAACTCCAGTAGAGATTCAGGGTTATTAAAAAGTCAGTTTTGGCCGTAACAATTTTACATTTGATGTTAAAATATATATGTTTTATGTTGTTGTACACTAATAGTCAAAAGTTTGGGATCGGTAATATTTTTAATGTTGTCTCTTTGAAGTCTCTTTTGCTCAGCAAGGCTGAACAATTTAAAATAACTGTTTTCTGTATTCATAATTCTTTAATGAATATAACGTTAAAAATAACAGCATTTATTTGAAATAGAATCTTTTGTAACATTATACATGTCTTTACTGTCACTTTTAAATCAATTTACTGTAATTCATCTTTAATGAATAAAAGTATTGATTTTTTTTTTAATTTTTATTGACCTTTATTTCTTTACCCCCCAAAAAATAAATAAAAATCCTTACTGACCACCAAACTTTAGAACGGTAGTGTTTAATGTTACAAAAGCTTTCTATTTCAGTTACTCAATGAATCTGATTGAATATCAATGATCTGCTGGCTGTGTGTGTGTGTGTGTGTGTGTGTGTGTGTGTGTTTGTGAGTATGAGTGTGTGTGTGTCAGATGTATATAGTAATAGCTGTAATAGTTTAATGTGCTGAAGCAGCAGTGATAAGACATTCAGACACACACTGTGCCGACCACTGACCAATGACCTCTGATCTCTGCTATTGCAAACACACCCGATAATGTCCCAGAGATCTGATTCTGAGCGTTTGGTCGACTGAAGTGAACTCATCTGAGACGAGTGTGACCCAGAGGTCAGGTGCAGTTTCTGTGTGGTGAAATGAGCAAAGCAGAACCACAATCAAATCTGTGTATGTGTGTGTGAGTGTGTGTGTGTGTGTGTGTGTATGTGTTTGTTTTAGCTGATGTTGGTTCTGGTTGAAAGTTTTTGGGGTTTTGGCCTTCAGCCCTGCTCACATGATCAGCCAATCAGTTCTCGCCAACAGTTCATTTTTCAGCCAATCACCAGAGGTCTCTCTCATACGCCTCAGCTCATCCAGTTCCTACCAGAATTCTTCATTCGTTTTTTTTCTTCAAGCTGACTGATTCCAGTTCTTTCTGTAAAGCCCATTAGTCATTGACAAAAAAGACTATTTTTTTTCTATTCTGTTCTTTTCTATTCTATTCGGTTCTATTCTATTCTAATATATTCCATTATTTTCGTTTCTGTTCTATTCAAATTCTATTATTTTTCTATTTATGTTGTATTCCGTTCTACTCTGTTTTATTTTATTCTGTTTCATTCAATTGTAATCCGTTCAAATATATTTTGCTTCATTTAGTTGCATTCTATTCTAATCTGTTCCATTCTATTCTACTATGTTTTATTCTATTCTGTTCTGTTCAGCTTCAATATATTCTGTAATGTTGTATTCTGTTCTGTTCTATTCTATCTGTTCTATTCCATTCTGTTCTAATCTATTCTATTCTGTTGTATTCTGTTCTATTCAGTTCTGCTCTATTTTATTCTGTTCTGTTTAATTCTATTGTATTACATTCTATTCCATTTTAATATATCCTATTCTGTTCTAATATTTTATTCTGTTCTATTCTGTTGTATTGTATTCCTTTGAATTAATTTTGTTCTAATATACTCTTTTTTTATTCTGTTCTACATATTTTTTAAGATGTTCTGATTTATTCTATTTTAATCTTTGCTGTTCTATTCTATTCTCTATTCTATTCTGTCTTCATAAATCGGTATCTTTGTTTTTGCAAACAATGAATTGAGCTGAAAGCTACTGAAGTTATGTGAGGGTTTATATGTGTATGGAGAATAGAATGCTCTGATTGCAGAAAAAAACCTTTTTTCTAATATCTCACTCAGTTCTCATTATTGCAGAGCATCACGTGTCTGGATGGCAATATGCCTACGTAAATGATATGCAGATGCGGCTGTGCATTACTGAACAATATTGAGAATGAAGCTGGTGTGTATGAAGGGAACTCCACACATGCTTCACCGATGACATCACGAGTGTTTGTGGCTGCAGATCTGGGATCAGTCAAACACATGGGAGGTCAAAGGTTAGAACCTTTGCAGGTCCTGTTACTCTGAACCCTGAAGACCCACAAACACACAGTCAGCAGTGATTGGTGCCTGGAAAAAACACCTCGACCAATCAGACGATATCTCACAGCTACAGATGTTTGTTATCGTGTTTGTTGATCTGGCTAAACTAGGTCTGATCCACAGCAGAAATGTAGACACACACACACCGTAATTCAAAAGACCCAATGAACATACCGAACAATGTTTTATTACAAAAGTAAAGGGCACATTTTTTTCCTGTGTTGTAATTAGGGGAGGAGCTTGAAAATGTTCTTAGCTCAGTATAAAAACTAGGATGCCTAAGGAAAGAGTGTGTGTGTGTGTTTGTGAATGTGCGAGAGTGTGTGTGTGTGTGTGTGAGTTTGTGAATGTGACTGTGTGTGTGTAGAGAGTGTGTGTGTGTGTGTGTGTGTGTGTGTGTGTGTGTGTGTAGAGTGTGTGCGTGTGTGTGTGTGTGTGTAGAGTGTGTGTAGTGTGTGTGTGTGTGTGTGTGTGTGTGTGTGTGTAACTTCTGGAGGTTATTTCAGACTGATATATCATGTTCTGTGTGATTATTTCAGGACTTCTTCTTCAGTCTGTGTGTGTCTCAATGTTGCTCTGCTCAGGGTTTCATCTAAACCTCAATTCAAGCTTTGTTTTTTATAAATCACAAAAATCAAGCCGTTTTTGACTTTACATCTCATTAATATATCTTAGTCCCCCGGTGTGACAGACAAGGCTTAAACTAGTCCCACTTAAGTGCATGTTTGAGCTGTTTAAAAAATATCAGTGTCATTGTGTTTTCTCAAGACAAATCAGGATTTATTTTTTATAAAAGTAACTTAAACGTCCTAGTTGAACTAAAACCGAATCCCGGCTTAATCTAAACCCTGTCTGCAAAACAGCTGCATGTTTTGAGAGATCTATTGTGGGTTTATGTGTTGAGTATCGTGACAGACTGTCTCTGAACCGAAGACTAAATCACGAGCTCCCATGAAGCAGCTGCACGCACACTCTCGGCTCTCCTGAAGAACTCCAGGGAACCGCACACACAACATGATCCTTCTGATGCATTTCTTTTAGATTTAGTGCTGGGCAACGAGTAATGGCATGCAAATGAAAGTTTGTGTTTACATAATATGTGTGTGTGTGCTTTGTATAATTATTTTGTATAATACACAAACACATGCATGCTTATATTTAAGAAAAATGTGTTATTTATATATAAATATTTATATAATATAAATTAAATATAAAAATATTTCTTAAATATATACGTGCATGTGTGTGTATTTATATACACAAAATAATTATACACAGAACACACACATATATTATGTAAACACAAACTTTCATTTTGGATGTGATGCGATTAATCGTTACACAGCACTAATTTAAAGTATAGCTTTCCAGCCTGCTTTGTATTGTTATAATGTCAGTGTGCTTGTTTCTTGCTTTAGTTATCATCATAATTTAGGTATCATTCAAAAGCTTAAATCTTTAAAATCCCTCCTGTTAAACTGTGACCTGATCTCAGGGTTCTGGGCGCGTGAACTGGGTCAGATGATCGGATTCCAGCACCCCACCGTCCCAGTGCACCACCAGTACGTTGTCACGGCAACCGTTCCTGAGGTGAAGGCCCTGGGAACGGAGCTTCCAGTGATCCGGGATCTGGAGGGCTCGTATTACCTTCGACAGGAGCGAGACGGGCTGCTGTTCGGACCCTACGAGAGCGAGGAGAAGATGGTTCTGCAGGACTCGTGGATCCGGGACGGCGTCCCACCAGGTCAGAGATCACTGTAGCAACGTAGAATCACAGCGCAGTCGTACACTGTAGCATCGTCTAATCACAGTGCAGTTGTACACCATAGCAACGTCCAATCACAGTGCAGTTGTACACCATAGAAATGTCCAATCACAGTGCAGTCGTACACCATAGCAAAGTCCAGTCACAGCGCAGTCGTACACCATAGCCACATCCAATCACAGCGCAGTCATACACCATAGCCATGTCCAATCACAGCCCAGTTGTACACCATAGCAACGTCCAATCACAGCGCAGTCGTACACCATAGCAACGTCCAATCACAGCGCAGTCGTACACCATAATCACATCCAATCACAGCCCAGTCGTACACCATAAGCAACAGCCAATTACAGCGCAGTTGTACACCATAGCCACATCCAATCACAGCACAGTCGTACACCATAGCAACGTCCGTATTACAGCGCAGTTGTACACCATAGCCATGTCCAATCACAGTGCAGTCATACTTCATAGCAATGTCCAATTACAACGCAGTCATACACCATAGCAACGTCCAATCACAGTGCAGTCATACACCATAGCCACATCCAATCACAGCCCAGTTGTACACCATAGCAACGTCCAATCACAGTGCAGTCTTACACCGTAGCAATGTCCAATCACAGCATAGTCGTACACAATATCAAAGTCCAATCACAGCGCAGTCGTAAACCATAGCTACGTCCAATCACAGCGCAGTTGTACACCATAGCAACGTCCAATCACAGCACAGTCATGCACCACAGCAACATCCAATCACAGCGCAGTTGTATACCATAATCACATCCAATCACAGCCCAGTCGTACACCATAAGCAACAGCCAATTACAACGCAGTCGTACACCATAGCCACATCCAATCACAGCGCAGTCGTACACCATAGCAACGTCCAATCACAGTGCTGTTGTACACAGTAGCATCGTCCAATCACAGCGCCGCCATACACCCTAGTAACGTCCAATCACAGCGCAGTCGTACACCGTAGCAACGTCCAACCATAGCAACGTCGATCACAGCGCAGTCATACACCATAGCAGCGTCCAATCACATATATTCTATTCTATTCTATTCTATTCTATTCTATTCCAGGGCTGGACTGGTCATCTGGCATACTTTTTGGGCCGATACATCTCAAACTTTATTTTTTTTTTTTTTTAACGGCCCATCCAACTCTCGTCAGCGGCCCATTGCGTTTAAAAGTCAGCGTGGGTCATTTCTTTCTCACAGACCGGCCCATGAAACGGAGATTAGCTGCTCATTGGTTATTTTCTTGATTGACACTGGGCTGGTCCAATCACATCTTTAATCACCGCCCACTCTGGGCTGAGCAATCGTGCAGTGTCAGTGAGTGAGTATCTGTCAAAATAGTCAGAGCGATGGAGAAGAAACGCAAGGAATGTGCAGAGAAATGGCGTAAAAAAAGAAACAGCCTTCAGTGTCTGATGAGGAGTGAGGGGGATCACGAGAGACATTAGTGAGTGTAGAGGTCTGTGGTAAGCAGATTTAGGACTACTTTCAAAACACAGGGCAGGCTGTGAGAAGGAACCCATTACCCAGTTACGCATTATTTCCACATCTGCATATTTGACGATTACGCATTTTACTAGAATTATAATGAGATTATAAGACCCGTTTGTAAACCATATTTTAGCTGAAACATGAATAAAAGCTGAATGCCGTTTCCATCAAAATAAAAGATAATGTGTTTATATCTCTTTCAAGTTACAGAAATTAGTTATAAGCTAATTATGAAAGTTGGGTTTATTTTTCAGTGCATGTGTTTTACAATATATGGCTATGTCATGTGATTAATATTATAACTATGATTAATTATGCAGTATGTAACTTAGACAGACACTATCCAACTAAAAGAGTTTGGAGTTTTTCTTTGTTCAATTTGCACACTGAATATGGGTTCAAGCACTTAATTTTGAACTCTCAAAGTGCACCAGATTGATGAATTTAACATTAAAAAGCACAAAATTTTCTTACGGTGGGCATGCCCCCGAACCCCCCTAGAGGGAGAGGTGCATTGACCGATAATTTATAAATATCTTGTGAGAAAGACTGGTATTGCCAATGCAATTGGAGAATTATATTTTAAACTTAGTAGATTTTTTTCCCAGTCCAGCCCTGTTCTATTCTATTCTATTCTATTCTATTCTATTCTATTCTATTCTATTCTATTCTATTCTATTCTATTCTATTCTATTCTATTCTAGTCTATTCGATTCTATTCTGTCTTCATAAATCAGTATCTTTGTTTTCCAGTAAAAAAAAAGTGCAGTCTTACATCAGTCAAGTGTTTGTGTGTGTGTGGGTTGAAGGTTTTGGGAAGGAGTTGTTCGAGTCGGATCTGGACCGGATAATGGATCATGTGGAAATGGCCATGGAGATGGTGCCAGTTCTGAAGGACGCTGACATCATCAACATCGTGTCCGGGCCGATCACGTACACACCAGACCTGCTGCCCATGATCGGGCCGCACCAGGGAGCCCACAACTACTGGACCGCCATCGGCTTCGGGTCCGCACCACATCTGACAAACATTACAGAATCATAACGACTGAGGTGAGGATTGACATGTGAGGTCTGATGACAGGTATGGCATCATTCACTCGGGAGGAGTGGGGAAGTTCCTCAGCGACTGGATTATGAGTGGTGAACCCCCGTATGACCTCATCGAGTGTGATCCCAATCGCTACGGCAACTGGACCACCGTACCTTACACGTGCGCCAAAGCCAGGGAATCCTATGGCTTCAACAATGTGGGTAAGTCACGTGACAGGAAGAGGCGTATTTGCTGTAATGATGCTGGAACGATGATATGTGTGTGTGTGTGTGACTGGTTTGTTTCAGTGGGCTTCCTGAAGGAGGAGCATCAGAACACCCTAATAACTATATAGAACCAGCCTAAAACACTCAAAACATCCTAGCGACCGCATAGCAACAGCCTAAAACACTCAGAACACCCTAGCAACTGCATAGCAACAGCCTAAAACACTCAGAACACCCTAGCAACCGCATAGCAACAGCTTAAAACACTCAGAACATCCTAGCAACCCAATATCAACAGCCTAAAACACACAGAACACACTAGCAACTGCATAGCAACTGCCTAAAACCCTCACAACACCCTAGAAACCGCATAGACTCTTACTTTGCGCCATGGTTCTGGAATAATTAGCAAAATTTGTTACATCTAAATGATCTAGTTCCATTAAATGAATTTAAGGCCATGTTAAAATGCAATATAACTAAAAAATGTAACTGCCATATGTGACCTGCTCCTTTTCTTTTCTTTTCTTTTCTTTTCTTTTCTTTTCTTTTCTTTTCTTTTCTTTTCTTTTCTTTTCTTTTATGTGTGATGCTTGTTTGTTTGTTTTTGACTATGTTGTATTTGTATTTAAACTGAATCTGGTGTGCCGTCTTGGCCAGGTCTCCCTCGGAAAAGAGACTCAGTCTCAAGGGACTTCCTGGTTAAATAAAGGTTAAATAGATAAATAAATAAATAAATAAATAAATAGAAACAGCCTATAACACTCAGAACACCCTAAAAACTGCAGAGCAACAGTCTAAACCCCTCAGAACACTTCAGCAACTGCATAGAAACAGACTAAAACCCTTAAAACACACCCTAATAACTGCATAGAAATAGACTAAAACACTCAGAACACCATAGCAACTGCATAGCAACAGTCAAAATAGTCAGAACACCTTAGCAACTGCATAGAAACAGCCTAAAAGAGAGGTGTGATGCTGGAATGATGCTGGAACAATGATCTGTGTGTGTGACTGGTTTCAGTGGGCTTCCCGAAGGAGGAGCGTTTCGCGGGTCGGCCCACTAGCCGGGTCAGTGGCGTCTATGAGCTGCTGAAAGATAAATGCTCCATGGGTTTCCATGCAGGCTGGGAACAGCCACACTACTTCCACAAACCTGGAGACGACATCGGATACAAGTGAGCGGATGCTGATGTCTATATAATCTAAATTATATATTAACACTAGCGTTCAAACATTTAATGTTTTTGAAAGAATCTCTTCTGCTCACAAAGGCTACATTTATTTTAAAAAAATTATGTGAAACTGTGAAATCCTTAAATCCCCTGACATGAAGTTTTTTATTATTAATAATAGTTCCCCTAGCCAGTATCTGGTCCCCTTGTGTCTAGAATTTTCAATCGGTGTAAACCGAGCTTTGGCTATTTTTCTCTTCTCTGCAGCTCAGACGCGCTGATCTTGAATCTCCTCATTATTACGTCATAACGAGGAAAGGTTACCTCCCCTTTCTCTGCTTTGCCCGCCCGGAGAATTTGCCTCGCCCATGAGAAAATGAGCTAGGAACAGAGCGTTCAAATCAGAGGCTAAAATCAGGCTAGGAAAATTGCCTTTTATTTCTAAATTATGACTATTTTTGATCTAAAAAACATACTAACATTATTAGGGAACCCCAGGAAACATTATAAAATAATAAAAGAACCCCATGTCACGGGACCTTTAAATAAAAAACCCTGAACTTGTTGATGGCAGTGTGAGTGAGTGTCTCTCTCTGGTCCTGTGATGCAGACCCAGTTTCAGAAGGACGAACTGGTTCGGGCCAGTTGGACGGGAATGTAAACTGGTGATGGAGGGAGTGGGTGTGATTGACCTTTCACCCTTTGGGAAGTTCATGGTGAAAGGGGACGATTCACACCGGCTGCTTGACCGGCTGTTTGCCAACACACTGCCAAAAGTGAGAGAGAGAAAAACTGCTTAGCAACAGCCTAATAGCCACATAGCAACAGCTTAAAACACTCAGAACACCTTAGCAACTGCATAGAAACATCCTAAAACACTCAGAACACCCTTACAACTGCATAGAAACATATAGTAATACACTCAGGCCCCGTCCACACTACTGCGTTTTCGTTTAAAAACGGAGACCTTTTGCTACGTTTGCACCTCCCGTCCACACTAAAACAGGAAAAACGAAGACCTAAAACGGAGAAGTTTAGAAACGCTGCAGCTGCGTTTTGCATCTCCGGACGGCGTTTTAGTGTGGACGAGACAAAACGGAGAACTTTAGAAACGCTGACGCAGAGGCTGACGCTTGGCTCTATGATTGGATGTTATCAGTCATGACGTATCCTTCCCTGATTCGTCATTCACTGTTTACACCGGCACGCGCATGCCCAGTGTTGGTGATTGGTCACGTGATCCGCGTTTTCAGTCGTTTTAATGTGGACGGAGATCGTTTCTAATACGCAGATAAAACGCTGGTGTGGACGGAGATCGTATTCGTTTTAATTCTCCGTTTTTAAACGAAAACGCAGTAGTGTGGACGGGGCCTCAGAACACCCAAATAACCACATAGTAAAATCCTAAAACACTCTGAACACCCTAGCAACTGCTTAGTAACGCCTAAATCACTCAGAAAATCCTAGCAACCGCATAGAAAATAGCCTAAACACTCAGAACACCCTAGCAACTGCCTAGCACTGCCCCCAAACCCCCAGAACATCATAATAACTGCATAGTAACAACCTAAAACACTCAGAACACCCTAGCAACTTCAGAGCAACAGCCTAAAACAATTAGAACACCATAAAAAACTGCAGAGCAACAGCCTAAACACTCAGAACACCATAGAAACGGTTTAACAACCTAAAACACTCAGAACACCCTAGCAACTGCATAGCAACAGCCTAAAACACTTAGAACACTATAGAAACTGCTGAGCAACAGCCTAAAACACTCAGAACAGCCTAGCAACCTCAAAGCAACAGCCTAAAACATTCATAACACCCTAGCAACTGCAGAGCAACAGCCTAAAACAATCAGAACACCATAAAAAAACTGCAGAGCAACAGCATAAAACACTCAGAACACCATAGAAACTGTTTAACAACCTAAAACACTCAGAACACCCTAGCAACTGCATAGCAACAGCCTAAAACACTCAGAACACCTACATAACTGCATAGAAACAGCCTAAAACATTCATAACACCCTGGCAACTGCATAGCAAAAGCCTAAAACACTCAGAACACCCTAGCAACTGCATAGCAACAGCCTAAAACACTCAGAACATCTGTGTTTAGTTAAAGATTGTGTCTGATGATCTGGACAGAGAATCGGTTTATGAGTAAAAACACCTGTTACTGACACCAAAAGCAATCAGACTGAATGATGATGATGTTTGATCCTCAGGTGGGCCAAACCAACATCAGTCACATGCTGACCCCGCGGGGGCGTGTCTACGCTGAGGTCACGGTTACCCAGATCACACCTGGAGAGTTTCTGCTCATTACAGGCTCCGGGTCCGAGCTTCACGATCTGCGGTGCGAGCAATAGCACACACACACACACACACATATTCACTCACTCACTCACTCACTCACTCACTCACTCACTCACTCACTCACACACACTCACACTCACACACTCACTCACTCACACATTCACACATCAGTAACATTTACTACTGTCTAAGAGCAGAAGGGAGCCAAGTGTGTGTAAAGTGAGAACATCTGAAGAAGTGAGTGTGTGCATGTCAGTAACAGCTGTCTGGTTTCTGCCCCTCGTCTCATCCAATCAGTAAGCAGCACACTCACCTCCCCACTGACACACACACACACACACACACACACATACACACACTCAGCGCCCTCTCCTGGATGAAAGTGTAGTACTAACTGAAAGTGTGGCCTGCAGTACTAACAGAGACTAACACATGGAGCAGTTAATAACTGCAGCTTACTTAATTAATGCACACTTACACTAGAGCTAGCTAATAGTGATGAAACCTTGAGTGAGTCTCAGGGTCGAGTGTCTTGCAGCGTTTGAGTAATTCCTCAAGTCACCTTTATTTATACAGCGTTTTACAACACAGTGTTTCACTGCAGCTTTACAGAGATGACAGGAAAATAACAAAGTTTATTTCCAGAAGAGAATAGCATCACAGTCCAGTGATGACTCAGTGATGTTGTAAAAAAGTTGTTAATTTAGTTTGTTTATATATATATATATATATATATATATATATATGTATAAATACTTTGTATATATATATATATATATATATATATATATATATATATGTATGTATAGCGGCTCTATAGAAAACTGTGATGTCATTGTCCAGCTCAGTTTAGTTCTCATATAATGCTGTCTGTCAATGCAGGAGATCAATAATATTGTTGAATATTACATTAAATACAGACATCATGTGTGTTTTTAAGGAGAGGGTGCTTCTACTTTCCTAGATCAGATGTACCATTTTCACCTGCGGACCCAGAAAACATAAAAAATGTTTGCAAAAATACAAGCATGCAAAATTACAAGAAACTGCCTAAAAACCCTCAGAGCAACACCTTCCCAGACACTTATAACTCTTATAACTCATAATATTATTATTCTCGTTACTGATAGTGATGTGGTGGTATCTGCTTCAGATGGATCGAGCGCGAGGTGTATGATGGGGATTATCGCGTGAGTGTGTGTAACGTGACGGATGAGATCGGTGTTTTGGGTGTCGCCGGACCGAAGTCTCGAGCGGTTCTTCAGAAACTGAGTGATGAGGACATGAGTGATGCGGGTTTCAGATTCCTGCAGTGCAGATCCCTTCAGCTGGCCGGCGTCCCCGTGCGAGCCATCCGGATTTCATACACAGGTGATCCGTGTGCGGTCAATGCCATATATTGCACAAACTGGAAAAAAAATGCAAAATTATCAGAATAACATTGTGGTCACGGATCAAAATATAATAAGCGTGAATCAAAAAATAACAAGAATGAATAAAAACTTTAAACACATTAAAAATGATTGCACAAAACTGACACTTCAAACTTATTATATTTTGATCTGTGACCGCAATACTTTTAGTAGGACATTGATCCTGTAGATCAGTACAGGTTGACGGACAGAACTTATACAAACTAGCAGTTTTCCTCATGCAGTGTGTCTGTGTGTGTGTAGGTGAGCTGGGTTGGGAGCTGTACATGGACATGAGGAACATGAGGTCTGTGTATCAGGCGCTGATGGAAGCGGGACAGAACGAGGACATCGACGACTTCGGCACATATGCCATGAACTCACTGAGACTGGAGAAGAGCTTCAGAGCCTGGGGAGCCGAGGTCCTGCTCACACGCATACACACACATTCTCTCTCTCGCACACACACACACATTCTTTCTCTCTCTCACACACACACACACACACAAAACACTCTCACGCACACTCACACTCTCACTCTCTCTCTCACACACACACACACACACACACATAAACATAATTTATTTTCATAACATCGTTTGCTGAAAGTTTTCTCATAAACATCTCACTGTGATTCAGGGAAATGAACACATGTAAACGTGGTCGACGTTCGTCTCATCTCAGTGTGTGTTCTTCTGTTTACAGATGAACTGCGACACCAATCCTTTCGAAGCCGGTTTGGACTATTTCATCAAACTCAATAAGGTAATAAGAATCTCCTAGTGTGTCTCTGGGGTGTGAGCAGGATCTCACCTGGATCTTACCGGATCTCACCAGATCTCACCCGGTTCTGTGTTTCCAGCCTGCAGATTTCGTGGGTAAACAGGCTCTGCTGGAAATCAAGGCTCAGGGTTTGAGGCGTCGACTGGCGTTCCTCACACTGAACACTGACGACATTGACCCTGAGGGGAACGAGACCGTCTGGCACAATGGACAGGTAAAGTGTGTGTGTGTGTGTGTGTGCATGTGTGCGTGCTTAAGTCATAAAAGTGTATCTAACCATAATAAAAGTTAATCTATCCATGATAAAAGTACATCTGTCCATCATAAAAGAGCATCTATCCATCATAAAAGTGCATCTATCGTCGTCATAATAGTGCATTTGTCATCCATAAAAGTGCATCTATCCATGATAAAAGTGCATCTATCCTTAATAAAAGTACATCTATTCATCATAAAAGTGCATCTATCCATCATAAAAGTACATCTGTCCATCATACAAGTGCATCTATCCATCATAAAAGTGTGTCTATCACCATAATAGTGCATTTGTCCATCATAAAAGTGCATCTATCCATCATAAAAGTGCATCTATCCATGATAGAAGTGCATCTATCGTTCATAAAAGTGCATCTATTCATCATAAAAGTGCATCTATCCATCATAAAAGTGCATCTGTTCATCATAAAAATTCTTCACAGGCCCGAGGGGTTAATAAAGGCCATCTGAAGTGAAGCGATGCGTTTGTGTAGGAAAAATATCCATATTTAACATCTCTCTTCATTAGATGGCTGTACTTCAGGCCTGTCAACCAGAGCTGCTTAAAGAGTTAGATGAGGGAGAAGGCCTGACTCCAGAGGCTGTTAAAGAGCATGTGTGTGTGAGAGGTTACGTGAGAGTTTACCACCGTGTGTGTGTGTGTGTGTGTGTGTGTATGTGTGCAGGTGGTGGGGAACACAACGTCAGGATCTTACAGCTTCACTGCTCATCAGAGTCTGGCGTTCGCGTATCTGCCACTCCATTTGATCGTCGAGGGGCAACAGCTGGAGGTGGAGCTTCTGGGTCAGAGATACCCGGCAACGGTTGCTAAGGAGCCGCTGGTTCTCACAGAACCCAGCAGAACCCGCCAGCAGAGGAAGAGCCAGACCTGAGAACCCGGCCGACCTTTGACCTTTCTTTCAATGTTGTCACAACTGAATCAGCCGAGACTTTCATTCCTGTGTGAACGTTTCGTCTACATGAAAATCTTTAAACAAATGTCAGATTTTTTTAATGTCTAATTCTATGATAAAAAGCGTTAGTAACTGAAAACACTGTGACGTTGTGTTGCTGCTGAAACATGTCTTAATGTCCAGATTCTGTGAATGATTACAGTCGTATTGTGACTAATTAACTGATGAGTCTTACAGAGAGCCAGAGAAGAACTTAAAGCTTAAAAATAAAACACAATCTCAGCTGATTCTCGTATGAGGTTTACCTCTAATTATTCCTGTATTTGTACTGTATTTTTTCAATGTCAATAAACTCTCTCTTTCTCCTCTCTGACAGTTTGTATAATAGAATGAAAGTTTCAAAGAGGTTCAAAACTGAATTATTTGAAAATGAAAATGAAGTACTTTTTTGATGGTGTGAGATTTGAATTGAATGAAGTGAAACTCACATGGAATAAAGTTAATATCACTGCAGTAAGTGTATTTTTATTATTATTGTTTTTAGCATAAATATTTATTTAGAATCGATGTCAACGAATAAGAAAAGAAACGCTTAGTTAATGAATATGAAGTGCGGACGTCATGTAACTATTTAATATTCACGAGAACTCCGTCACCATTGGCAGGTTCTGAGGAAGAACGCGACGTCATCAGGAACCAACTGAATTTTCATGAGCTGAGACTTCTGTTTTTGTGGCTTCCAGCTGAAGCTGTATAGTTGAAGTAACTTAGTGTTTTATTGCTCCATTTTAATCAAATATGTGTGATTTTCCTTCAGCGTTTTGAGAGGAATCGGAGTGTGTGTGTTCGGCTGAAACTGATGCTGAGAATGAAACTCGGGCTGTGTTTTCTGCTGGTTTCTGTCAGTCGAGTCGCGGCCAAACCTCCGAATATCGTGTTTATTTTGGCGGATGATTTCGGCTGGAATGATGTGGGATATCACGGGTCTGAGATCAAAACTCCTCATCTGGACCGGCTGTCGGGTCAGGGGGTTCGGCTGGAGAATTATTATGTTCAGCCGCTTTGCACTCCATCCCGAAACCAGCTGATGACCGGCCGATACCAGGTCACTAATCAATCATTCATTAATAACTAATCAATTATGCTATCATATGCTCTGAGAAAATGTTGTGGTGTTGGTATCGGAGTTCTGAACTCAACTGACAAACAATTCATTCTCATTTCCTGAATTTGAATTTAAGGAAGTAGAGTTCAAAAGGAGTCAAGTTTATACAACTGTAGGCCTAGTTTTTATTCATGTAACGTTAACTTATTTAATTTTTCTGTAAAGCAAAATACATGTTTAACATGGACTTGTTTAAAGGAATAGTTCTCCCAAAAATTAGATTTTCTCATGATTTATTCACTCAAGTCATCCTGTAAAGGACTTAACGTTACTTCTTTCAATCAAAAAGAGTCAGAGTTGTAAAATAACCTGCTCTTCCCAGCTATAATGGGAGTGAATGGTGCCTGGCAGTGAGAGTGATAAAGCCCCCCCAAAATCAGTCCATCATAAAAGTAGTCCATACGCCTCCAGGGGTTAATAAATGTCTTATCAAGTGAAGAAAAATATCCATATTTATAAACTTTCGAAACTATAATCACTGGCTTCCATTGGCCGTGAGTCGAGTTCCGGTGGAAGAGTGACCTCTTACCCCACGCACGCATGACCTCTGACCCTACACATGACATATGATCAGAGCCCGTCTAACGGAGAGCTTTTTTTTATGCTTTATTGTGAACATCAAGTAGCATGTACATTGTAATTTCTCATACAACATATTTCACATGCCTCAACAAGAACAGAACATAAATAAAATAAAAATAAAATAATTAAAATAAAAAATAAAAAGAATGAGAGGGTACATAAATATCAGTTTACCAGCAGATATACATTATACATTTATCAATTCCAAAGCGTATTCTAATGCAATATAAATACATAGAGTATGTTTTTATATATCAGCAAGCATCATTAATTATATTTGTGAAACTATTATATATGTGAAATTATATTATGTGAAAATGTTCAAGGATGAGCATATATTAATCACTTTAATTGCTTGAGAGCCTTGGCACTTCCTATTAGCCCCATTGTGTATCATCCTGGTTGCAGTTCCATTAGAATTCCACTGGAGGTGATCGCGGGCGAGAGCAGAATGAATGGGAGTCTATGGGGCTAAACGGCTAAAAGTGTCTCTTTCACCAGCTTGTCGTTAAATTAACATAGATTTTATTGTTGATTCCGCAAGTTCAATATACATTATAGGCCAAAAGTCAAATGAACGAGTACTTATGTCCTTTTGATTTCTTACAGGTTAGGCCGTTGTTGGCCGGAACACGGTAGCATTCTGCTATTGAGTGACGTTAACTTATCACAGTTTTGAACGGATTTTTAGAACAGATAAGTGAACTTAAAAATTCAATTTTCAGCTGAGTGTATTATCTTAGCCCTCCCTTTTGAATGCAACTTTCAAATTACTTGACAAAAAATTACATCCCGAGAAAAGTGGATTTGTTGGGGTGAAACCCCATTGACTCCCATTCATTCTGCACTCGACCGCGAGCGCCCCCGCATGGACAGAGACGTGTTAGGGCCGGTTCACATATCACGTCTTTTGCGCGCTCAAGTTCGTTATTTTAAATGTAGACGCGCGGTATGCGCGCTCATAATGGAAGCGATGCGGTCGCGGTGAACCAACTCCGAACCAGCACCAGTTCCGAACCAGTTTTTTTTGGGTGGAAAAGGGGTAATAGAGAGCCTAAGTCCCTCCCCTTCTGGTCGACCACCATGGGACCTTATTTCAGAAAAATATTGTATGGTAGTCAATGGCGAGAGAAAACAAATATTTTGATCTGGTTTGAATTGTGCCCTGAATTACACATATGATGTTTGTCAATTTAAAAGATACATTTTAAAGTAAAGAAAGTCACCGTCTGATGTGAAATCGTTGAGTTATAAGACCGTTTTATACCTGGTAAGACCGTTTGATTGACGCATTTTGTGTCCAAGGATTCTAGATGGTTCTTGAAAATGATTGGCTGGAGTTTTTCGAGTCCTGCCCGTTCCACAGATGATTAAATTGCTTAATTTTCATTTCAGTGCTTCTAATTTACAGCCAGTATGGGTTAAGAATAGGATCAAGTTATTTAGAAAAAATGTTCAAAAAAGGAAATCACATACCCCACCTTTAACTTAAAAAAAATGAGGAAACCTGTTGCCTTAAAATTAAGTAAATAAACTCGAAAAAAAAGTAATGTGGAATTGTCAAAGTTCACGTAACTTCATTTTTTTCAATTAACCATTAAGTTTATTTACATTTAGTCATTTGTCCAAAGCAACTTACAAATGAAAAGCGAGTCGTCATGAAGGGGCAAAAACAACATAAGAAGAGCTCAAACACAAAAGTCAGACATTGCTCAGAGTCGCAGGGTTATAGGAAAAGGAACTATTTTTTAAAATAATTTTCAAGAGCCCAAGTGTTACGAACTGCTCTGGGACATGAAGATCCAAATGCAGCTTTATTCAAGAACAGTCGTATAGGCAGTATCAAGAATCAGCAGACAGGACAGTGGAGAATAAACAGAGGGAATCCAAGAAACAGGCAGAGGTCAGGGCAGGCAGCAATAATCAGAGTCCAAGAACAATCCAAAGCCGAAAACAGAAAAACAAACGCTCAGAAATGCAGACACACAGTACAAGACTTTTCAATAAGTGAGTGTGAACACCAGGTATTTATGGTGTGAACTAAACAAGATCATGAGAAACAGGTGAATGTGATGAGTGCTGATGAGTCCGGGCAGTGAGTTATGGGAAATGTAGTTTGTGAGTGAAACATGATCATCTGGTGTAGAGTGCCCTCTGCTGACTCTCGGGGGCTCTCCAGCTGGTGATCGTTACATAGCCACCCCCCCAGGCCACGGCGGCGAAGACCCCTCGGGTGGCCACGGAACAGGAGCAGGCATCCACCCAGGGACAGTCATCGGTTGCTCTGGAACAGACCCTGGCTCAGGACTAGGAACTGATACATGCTCAGAAACAGAAACGGACACAGGAACAAACACTGGCTCCGGCACAGGAACAGACACTGGTTCTGGCCCCAGAATAGACACTGGGTCAGGAACAGACACCAGCTCAGGAACAAACACTAGCTCAGGAACAAACTCTGGCTTGGAGACGGCCATCTTGTCTGTAGACATTGGCTCGGAGGCGGCCATCTTGTCCATAGACACTGGCTCTGTACAAGTGACGTGAAGCGTCTCTGGCTCGGCAGAAGTGACGTGAAGCGTCTCTGGCTCGGCAGAAGTGATGTGAAGCGTCTCTGGCTCGGCAGAAGTGACGTGAAGCGTCTCTGGCTCGGCAGAAGTGACGTGAAGCGTCTCTGGCTCGGCAGAAGTGACGTGAAGCCTCTCTGGCTCGGCAGAAGTGACCGGAATGGTCTCCGGAAACGCCCCCTCGGCCTTATCCTCAAAGCCCACAGAAAAGGATGACCCGCTAATCCTCAGGGTGAATTCAATATACTGACATAGTCCATCGAGGGGTATTATCAGGCATGAGATAATATAATACATCCTTAAGTCCATATCGGAAACTATCCTTTAAGACTGCATCGTCCAAGTCTACCCCATGGCAGAGCTCACAAAATTCTTCAGCGTATTCCTCTATTGATCGGTTACCTTGGCTGAGGCGGAAGAGACTGATTAGTAGGTCCATGGTGGATCTCGGTTCTTTCTTGGCTGCTGGATCTGAAGCGGCAAACAGTCGTATAGGCAGGGTCAAGAATCAGCAGACAGGACAATAGTGATGTTACGTATGACACTGAAGCTTCGATGCGCGTATCACATATGCGACACAATTTCTAGTGAAGCCCCGTATCGTGGTGTGTATTGGTTTTCCCAGAGTCACGTGATCGATGACAAACGAAGCCTCACTTTCTGTCCGATCACGTGCGAGTTTCGCTTTGGGTGTCAGAAGGCTCGAACTTTAACGAGTCAATGTTGCCTCAGTCTGGTTGATGGGTGTTTGAGGAGAGTGCTGTACTTTGAAGGTTAATAAATATAATTCATTAAATAACCAACATTTATTTTTCACTACTTAGTCTTATTTTTTGTTTTGTCTTTTTGTTTTTGTAAAATCTTTGCACTTAAGCTTATATCTTTGCACTTAAGCTTATATTATATACACTTTAATGGGAAAATGAATTTATCAAATGAACAAATCAAACACAAACATGTAAGGTTTTTATTTGTACACATAACATTGAAACTCTGTAGTGTGTTGTGGTTGCTTCATCTGCCAGAGCTTCTGGCTGCTTTATTTTAAATGCACCAGATGGCGCTGTTCTCGACACTCTCGAAGCTTTGAATCTTTTCCCGGAACAGTCAGGGGAAAGCCTCATTGCTTCATGAAGCTTCATTTCCCCATCCCTACAGGACAATGGAGAATAAACAGAGGGAATCCAAGAAACAGGCAGAGGTCAGGGCAGGCAGCAATAATCAGAGCCCAAGAACAATCCAAAGTCGAAAACAGACAAACAAAACACGGGAAACCGCTCAGAAATGCAGACACACAGTACAATAAGTGAGTGTGAACACAAGGTATTTATGGTGTGAACTAAACAAGATAATGAGAAACAGGTGAATGAGATGAGTACTGATGAGTCCGGGCAGTGAGTTATGGGAAATGTAGTTTGTGAGTGTGAAACATGATCATCTGGCGTTGAGTGCCCTCTCCTGACTCTTAGGGGCTCTCCAGCTGGTGATCGTTACACCAAGTGCTCACAGAAGAGAAGAGTTTTCTTTTGAATGCTGTCGGGGATTCTGCGTTCCGGATGATCCGGAGATCATTCCACCATCAAGGAACCAGGAATGAGAATATCCTGGAGAGTGATTTTTTTTAATATTTTATCTATTTTTTATATTATATTTTAAGACAATGGGTTTACAAAAAAAAAATTAGGTAAGTGAACTGAACACTTTTTACAGTGTTTTAATTTTACCGTAGAACCACCATGTGTTTTGTACCATGGGCGGGAATACCGTGATATATACTGTGTGTGTGTGTGTGTGTTCAGATTCACACAGGTCTGCAGCACGAGATCATCTGGCCCTGTCAGCCGTACTGTGTTCCTCTGGACGAGAAGCTTCTTCCTGAGCTCCTGCGGGATGCCGGCTACGCCACACACATGGTGGGAAAGTGGCATCTGGGAATGTTCCGGAAGGACTGTCTACCCACCCGGCGAGGCTTCCAGACCTTCTTCGGTAGGATCCCAGTCCCTGAGTGGCTGCGTTTACAACCTAATCATCCGCTAGTGATGGGACTGTCGGATCAATCTCAATCTCAAAAGAAGTAGTGTGATGATGTAGAAATAGCCTAATGATTTAGAAATAACTTGAAGATATAGAAATAGCGTAATTATGTAGTAGAAATAGTGTGATGATGTAGAAATAGCATAATGATGTAGAAAAAGCGTGTTACTAATAGCAAGTAGCTATTTCTACGTCATTAGGCTATTTCTACATCATTGCGCTATTTCTACATCATTGCGCTATTTCTACATCATGCTATTTCTTCATCATTACGCTATTTTGGTTTTCAATCTGATCAAGTGGTCACATGTTCTCTCGATGGGATTAGAAAAGAAATAAACACTCCTTTCAAGTGTAATGGAAAATGCCATTGGGATGGAGCTCAATCGGGTCGATTAAAGCATTTACATGAAGGATTATCAGTGCGATTGATCCGTCGATCCCATCACTAGTGGATGATTAGGTTGCATGTAAACCTAGCCACAGTGAAGCAGGCACAGATGCTTATGTTGCTCATGTGTGTGTCTGTGCAGGATACCTCACGGGTTCAGAGGATTATTTCACTCATCACAGATGTAGTCTGATCGCTCCTTTGAACGTGACGCGCTGCGCTCTGGACCTGCGGGACGGGGAGGACCCGGCCGTCGGTTACACGGGCCGATACTCCACAGAACTCTTCTCTCAGAAAGCCGAGGACATCATCACACGCCACGGGTCGGAGAAGGTACTCGATGTCTAATTTACCCACTCTAATGTCTAATTTACCCACTCTAATGTCTAGTTTACCCACTCTAATATCTAATTATCCCACTCTAATGTCTAGTTAACCCACTCTAATGTCTAGTTTACCGACTCTAATGTCTAGTTAACTCACTCTATTGTCTAATCCAGTGTTTCCCAACCCTGTTCCTGGCGGCACACCAACACTGCGTGTTTTCTTTGTCTCCCTTATCAAACACACCTGACTCAACCCATCAGCTCATAATCAGGTGGGTTAATGAGCTGATGGGTTGAATCGGGTGTGTTTGATTAGGGAGACAAAGAAAACACGCAGTGTTGGTGTGCCGCCAGGAACAGGGTTGGGAAACACTGGTCTAATCTACCCACTCTAATGTCTAATCTACCCACTCTAATGTCTAATCTACCCACTCTAATGTCTAGTTACCCCACTCTAATGTCTAGTTAACCCACTCTAATGTCTAGTTTACCCACTCTAATGTATAGTTAACCCACTCTAATGTCTAATCTACCCACTCTAATATCTAATTACCCCACTCTAATGTCTAGTTAACCCACTCTAATGTCTAGTTAACCCACTATAATGTCTAGTATACCCACTCTAATGTCTAGTTAACCCACTCTAATGTCTAATTTATCCACTCTAATGTCTAATCTACCCACTCTAATGTCTAGTTTACCCACTCTGTCTAATTTACCCACTCTGTCTAATTTACCCACTCTAATGTCTAATCTACCCAATCTGTCTAGTTTACCCACTCTAATGTCTAATCTACCCACTCTGTCTAATTTACCCACTCTAATGTCT
This sequence comes from Pimephales promelas, assembly GCF_988280905.1. NCBI lineage: Eukaryota > Metazoa > Chordata > Actinopteri > Cypriniformes > Leuciscidae > Pimephales > Pimephales promelas. The sequence goes on from NC_142787.1 coordinate 9,074,814, forward strand.
AGTTTACCCACTCTAATGTCTAATTTACCCACTCTAATGTCTAGTTACCCCACTCTAATGTCTAGTTAACCCACTCTAATGTCTAGTTTACCCACTCTAATGTATAGTTAACCCACTCTAATGTATAGTTAACCCACTCTAATGTCTAATCTACCCACTCTAATATCTAATTACCCCACTCTAATGTCTAGTTAACCCACTATAATGTCTAGCTTACCCACTCTAATGTCTAGTTAACCCACTCTAATGTCTAATTTATCCACTCTAATGTCTAATCTACCCACTCTAATGTCTAGTTTACCCACTCTAATGTCTAGTTAACCCACTCTAATGTCTAATTTATCCACTCGAATGTCTAATCTACCCACTCTAATGTCTAGTTTACCCACTCTGTCTAATTTACCCACTCTGTCTAATTTACCCACTCTGTCTAATTTACCCACTCTAACGTCTAATCTACCCAATCTGTCTAGTTTACCCACTCTAATGTCTAATCTACCCACTCTGTCTAGTTTACCCACTCTGTCTAATTTACCCACTCTGTCTAATTTACCCACTCTAATGTCTAATCTACCCAATCTGTCTAGTTTACCCACTCTGTATAATTTACCCACTCTAATGTCTAATCTACCCACTCTAATGTCTAGTTTACCCACTCTAATGTCTAATTTACCCACTGTAATGTCTAGTTTACCCACTCTAATGTCTAATTTGCTACTCTAATGTTGTTCCGAACCTGTATTAATTTATTTCTTGTGTTGAACACATAATAAGATATTTTTAATAATGTTGCTAACCAAATGGTTGCTGGTCCCCGTTGACTATGTAAATCATGGTTACCCACATTCTTCAAAATAACTTTAATTTTCAACAGAAGAAATACATTTATTCAGGTTTAAAACAACGTGAGAGAGTAAATATAAATACACCAGTTGCTGAAAACATACAGCACTGTTTATTTAATTCGGAAATTATGTTGTGTATGTCATGGGTATCTTTGTTCTTATTTTTAATTATTTTTTATTTGGCCTTAATATCTGCCTATCTCTATTTTATTTTATATTTTTTGACCTTGTAAGGTTTTGTTTTTAAAATAGGGACATTAGTTTGGCTGTAATGCTCAGTCACTTGCAAAATAGTGAAAGCAACAAAAAAGAATCGTGAAAAAAATTGTGATTTTGTTTTGCCAGATCGCCCACTTCTAATCTGATAGGACATGTTCGTACTAAGAGATAAAATGCTTATTTTATTGTTGCTCTTGCCCTTCCCTGCTCATGTGGTACTAATATGATTTGTGGAGGTCTTGAAAAGCCCTACATTTTATTTTAAAACTGCTTTCAGAAATGTGAAATGCATCTCTGGTTTCTGTGAATAATGAGGTTTCCTCCTCCTGTGTGGCAGCCGTTGTTCCTCTATTTGGCGCTGCAGGCAGTTCACGCGCCCCTCCAGGTGCCTGAGCGCTACGTCGCCCCCTACAGTTTCATCAAGGATGCGCGCCGGCGCAAGTACGCAGGCATGGTGTCGGCGATGGATGAAGCCGTCGGGAACATAAGCCGAGCTCTTCAGGACTCTGGGCTGTGGAACAACACCGTTCTCATCTTCTCCACAGGTACATACATGTGAAAGGAATAACTGACGACGTTGAAATATTATAATAATAAGGCACACTCAGAGCAAGTAACGTTAAATTGAGCCACTGATTGCAGACTAATGCAGTTATTAAAAAGAGAGATTGCAATAATGAGACAGAAAAGCATGTGCATTAATAATATTTTATTTATTTATTAATTAATTTGTTTTAATTAATTTGTTTTTTTCCCATTATTGACAGTAGGCTTGCCTAATAAATTAAACACAGAGCCATTTTAACAAGTAGGCCTATCATTATTTATTTATTTGTTATATTATCTGCAATAATAACAAAACCCTTGCGTGCAGCAGGACTATCAATTTATTTATATATTCAGTTCTTCAATTTATCAATTTATTTATATATTCAATGTTCTATTATTATAGATAGGACTATATACTTTATTTATTAAAATTAAACTGCATGTTTTCATTGACTGTGAAGTTAGACATCGAAAATGTCAGATCAAGCGCATGGTTTTTCTTATTATGAATTGTATCATATTTTTCCTTATCACAGTCACTACGCGCAGTGATATGAAACTGTACTGCGGTTAAGACCTGCCGGAACTACCTTAGCCGTACGTTTCCCTGAAAATACTTGCATACCTTAGAAAGTTTGTCAACCAATCAGATTCAAGTATTCAACAGCCACAAATCTAAATGTATACAGCAGCGTTACAGGGAGTCACACTTCTATAATAGCTAACAATATAACAAAACAGTGTTTCTTATGACATTTTACTCATCTTGTAAGAAAAGTAATAAAAGCATTTTTTGCAGTGTAAGCAAGTGTCATGAGTAAGTAAGTGTTGTGATCAGTCCATAAGGTGGTGCTGTTTCCTCTGTGTTGGGCAGATAATGGTGGCCAAACCCTGACGGGGGGGAATAACTGGCCTCTGCGTGGCAGGAAGTGGACACTCTGGGAGGGCGGAGTCAGGGGCGTGGGCTTTGTGACCGGGCCAATGATAGAGCAGCCAGGAAGTGTCAGTCGAGGGCTCATCCATGTCTCTGATTGGCTGCCTACGATCGTGGGTCTGGCTGGGGCATCGACCAATGGCACCAAACCTCTGGACGGCTTCAATGTGTGGGACACAATCAGGTGACTGTGAACATCATCATCAATATTTCCACACTTTGGTGCTATTTTGATGGCTGTTGACAATTTGAACAGTATTGACATATGTCTGATCAGTAGAGGATCAAATGATGATTTCCACACCAGGGAACAAATGACTCAAAATAAAGGGTTTGTCTAAACACCTGCCAGTGACAAAGCATTGCAAATAACCGTAATTCAGAGGAAATACCAGATTATTTATTCTGATTTCATTGTTTTAAGCACAAACTCACTTCATTTTGATAGTTTTTTTTTTTATAAAACAAGACTTCATTTCTTGAGTCATTCTGCTTCTCCTGTTGATGCCTCTTGATGTAAGAATGTTTAGATATTTTATTTAAGTAAAGTCAGTCATGATGATCAGTTGAGCTCTGGGTTTAATCGAGATGTGTAATTGAGATTTCAATGTCGCTTTTGTTTCGTTAAGAGATTCAAATGTTGGTTTTTGTTGCGTTTGTGTCATTAAGAGTTTTAAATGTCGGTCAGTTTTGTTTCAGATTTAAATGTCAGTCCCTTTTGTATCTTTAAGAGATTTAAATGTCATCTGTTTTTGTTTTGTTTGTATCATTTAGAGATTTAAATGTCAGTCGCTTTTGTTTCGTTAAGAGATTTAAATGTTGTTCACTTTTGTTTTGTTTAGAGATTTTAAATGACAGTCGCTTTTGTTTCGTTAAGAGATTAAAATGTCGGTCAGTTTTGTTTTGTTAAGAGATTTAAATGTCGGTCAGTTTTGTTTCATTTAGAGATTCAAATGTCATTCGCTTGGTTTTGTTTCATTAAGAGATTTAAATGTCAGTCGTTTTTGTTTCATTAAGAGATTTAAATGTCGATCATTTTGTTTTCTTTAAGAGATTTAAATGTCGGTCACTTGTTTCGTTTAGAGATTTAAATGTCGGTCACTTTTGTTTCATTAAGAGATTTAAATGTCAGTCTGTTTTGTTTCATTAAGAGATTTAAATGTCATCTGTTTTTGTTTTGTTTATCATTTAGAGATTTAAGTGTCAGTCGCTTTTGTTTCGTAAAGAGATTTAAATGTTGTTCACTTTTGTTTTGTTTAGAGATTTAAATGTTGTTCACTTTTGTTTTGTTTAGAGATTTAAAAATGACAGTGGCTTACGTTTCGTTAAGAGATTAAAATGTCAGTCAGTTTTGTTTTGTTAAGAGATTTAAATGTCGGTCGGCTTTGTTTCATTTAGAGATTTAGATGTCATTCGCTTGGTTTTGTTTCATTAAGAGATTTAAATGTCAGTTGTTTTTGTTTCATTAAGAGTTTTCTTCGATCAGTTTTGTTTTCTTTAAGAGATTTAAATGTCGGTCATTGTTTCGTTTAGAGATTTATATGTCGGTCACTTTTGTTTCATTAAGAGATTTAAATGTCGGTCTGTTTTGTTTCATTAAGAGATTTAAATGTCATTCACTTTTGTTTAGTTAAGAGATTTAAATGTCGGTCAGTTTTATTTTGTTAATGTCAATCACTTTTGTTTCAGTAAGAGATTTAAATGTCAGTCTGTTTTGTTTCGTTAAAGGTTCTCTAAGCGATCCTGGGTGTTGACGTTCGGAATATTTTCAAACAAATCGGAGGCTAGCTAGACCCTCCCTCCTCCGCATCTCATCTCCTTCCCCTCCCTTCCGTGCTTCCTGAAATAATTGTGAACGTGCATAGTTCTAGCTAATTATATCCTTGTGTGGGTTTGGCAAACATAAGCGTCAATTTAGAAGAAAAAAACAAAACAATTTAACGTTACCCACCTGTCCAGCAAAAACAGAACAACCTGAATGTCGGACTGGAAGCCCTTCTGCCGCCGGAGTTCTCGCCATCGTTCAAAAGCTTTGCTAACGATGTAAATTCGGAACTTCGCACGGTCTTTATCCGACTCCTTCTTCTTTTTAATTTGTTCTTCAGAACGACGTCTCTTTGGTCGTGTTTCAGCCATTTTTCAAACTTCCCTCTGATGCTGCTTCTCTGAGTCTCTCCTTCACACACACACCCCCTTCATGTGCACGCGCACTAACCCCCCAGACCCACCCTCAAATACTTCTTGCCAGTGATTGGCTGGAACACTGTTTGTTAGGTTTCGTGGTCCGGGTAAGACATGATTGTTTTTGTTGCCGTTTGTGGAGCCTGTGGTGTCTACAGAGACTGCGCTTTTTTACAGTGTGTTTAGGGGACAGGCAGCTAGCCGATAGTGAGGAGACGTTTGATGTATGTGACAAAAAATGTTTTGGCCCCACATCGCTTAGAGAACCTTTAAGAGATTTAAATGGCAGTCAATTTTGTTTTCTTAAGAGATTTAAATGTCAGGTTTAATGGAAGTGTGTGTGTGTGTGTGCTTGTTTCAGTCGTGGTCAAGCTTCTCCTCGGGTTGAGCTTCTGCACAACATCGACCCGTTGTTCGTGGACGACTCGCCATGTGAGTGAAAGACCGGTTTACACTAAGACTAGAACCAGGTTTTACTCCCGATCACACATGAGCTGTGTGTCTCTTTTAGGTCCAGGTGATGATGTATCGGGGGAGTTCCTGCAGGACTCTTTACACTCGTCAGCATCTCGACCCGTCGCATCCGGGTCGCGTTTAGAGTTTAATATCTCGGTTCATGCCGCCATTCGCTACAAGAACTGGAAGCTTCTGACGGGTTATCCAGGTAAAGTCATCATGAAAGGAAAGTTGTGCTGTTAAAGGATATAAGGTGGACATATCGACATGCAGCAGGAATCGTATTTCATGACATTTATATGAGCCTGATTTCCACGCCGGGGAAATACATAAAGCAAATTTGCCTGTGATTGCTTTATATAAATACAATATATGTTTAAATCCATGTGATCACTTATATCAATATTATAAATATCATCATATCGTCCAGCCCTAAAGTTTGTGTAGTTTCTTGTCAGTTTTATTTAAAAACATCTAGTTATGCAGAATATATGATGTTAAATATTTAATTAATGAGTTGACTATACAATAACAATACAATAGTGTTCTCAGTGTTTCTGCCTCTCAGTGTTTCTGCCTTTAGTGGTTTTGCCTCTCAGTTCTAGTAGAAAGATAGTCTGACCCCATTATAGGATCGAAAAGCCAGGAGAAACATTTGCAGAAAGACGATGTAGCCCACCATTGTAATTGTTATGCTTAAAGTTGTCGCAAGCATTTCAGGGTAAGTGTGTGTCAGTTTCAGGAAAAGCGTCAGTTTCAGTTTCAGCGTTTCAGGGAAAGCGTCACATATGGTGACGTACACAGTGACGTAACGACGTCATTCGCTGGGCTCTCTAGTCAGTGGAAAAACAAACAGGTTCTGAGAAGGGTTTGAAGGAAGTTGAACCAACTTTGAACCAGCACCAGTTCCGAACCAGTTTCTGCCGCTCAGTGATTCTGCCCCTCAGTGTCTCTGCCGCTCAGTGTTTCTGCCGCTCAGTGTCTTTTCTGCTCAATGTCTCTGCCTCTCAGTGTTTCTTCCTCTCAGTGTTTCTGCCCCTCGGTGTCTCTGCCGCTCAATGTTTCTGCCGATCAGTGTATCTGCCTCTCAGTGTTTCTGCCTCTCATTGTCTCTGCCACTCAGTGTTTCTTCCTCTCAGTGTTTCTGCCCCTCGGTGTTTCTGCCTCTCAGTGTTTTTGCCCTTCATTGTTTCTGCCTCTCAGTGTTTCTGTCCCTCAGTGTTTCGGCCTCTCAGTGTTTCTGCCGCTCAGTGTTTCTGCCTCTCAGTGTTTTTGCCCTTCATTGTTTCTGCCTCTCAGTGTTTCTGCTGCTCATAGACCTTATTCAGAGCAGCGCCACAACAGGTATGAAAGTGAGGGATAGACTTACCGTTTTTTCAATGGCATCCGCTGTAAAAAGCTGAGTAAAGCAGCTAGATTACTTACAATTTTCCACAGCTTACATTGTCGGGAGTTTTTTGTCAACTGACATTTCTTGGAAAGATATTTTTCCAGTGTTTCATGAGCAGAACAATCCGAAAACACATTAAATAACAGTAAAGCCCATTGAAGAGATGCAAGTCTATCCCTCACACTCACAGCCTCGCTTTCATTCTCATTAAAAATCAAAGATGGGGCTGCCGTGAATAAGGCGTATTGTTTCTGCTGCTCCGTGTTTCTGCTGCTCTGTTTCTGTCTCTCAGTGTTTCTGCCCCTCAGTGTTTTGGCCTCGCAGTGTTTCTGCCCATCAGTGTTTCGTCCTCTCAGTGTTTCTGCCCCTCAGTGTTTCTGCCCCTCAGTGTTTCCGTCCCTCAGTGTTTCTACAACTCAGTGTCTCTGCCACTCAGTGTTTCTTCCTCTCAGTGTTTCTGCCCCTCAGTGTTTCGGCCTCTCAGTGTTTCTTCCTCTCAGTGTTTCGGCCTTTCAGTGTTTCTGCCCATCAGTGTTTCGTCCTCTCAGTGTTTCTGCCTCTCAGTGTTTCGTCCTCTCAGTGTTTCTGCCTCTCAGTGTTTCTGCCTCTCAGTATTCCTGCCGCTCAGTGTTTCTGCCCCTCAGTGTTTTGGCCTCTCAGTGTTTCTGCCCCTCAGTGTTTCGTCTTCTCAGTGTTTCTGCCCCTCAGTGTTTCTGCCCCTCAGTGTTTTGGCCTCTCAGTGTTTCTGCCGCTCAGTGTTTCTGCCGCTCAGTGTTTCTGCCTCTCAGTGTTTCTGCCCCTCAGTGTTTTGGCCTCTCAGTGTTTCTGCCCCTCAGTGTTTCTGCCCCTCAGTGTTTTGGCCTCTCAGTGTTTCTGCCCCTCAGTGTTTCTGACCCTCAGTGTTTCTGCCGCTCAGTGTTTCTGCCTCTCAGTGTTTCTGCCCCTCAGTGTTTCGGCCTCTCAGTGTTTCTACCCCTCAGTGTTTCGTCTTCTCAGTGTTTCTGCCCCTCAGTGTTTCTGCCCCTCAGTGTTTCTGCCCCTCAGTGTTTCTGCCCCTCAGTGTTTCGTCTTCTCAGTGTTTCTGCCCCTCAGTGTTTCTGCCCCTCAGTGTTTCTGCCGCTCAGTGTTTCTGCCTCTCAGTGTTTCTGCCCCTCAGTGTTTTGGCCTCTCAGTGTTTCTGCCCCTCAGTGTTTCGTCTTCTCAGTGTTTCTGCCCCTCAGTGTTTCTGCCCCTCAGTGTTTTGGCCTCTCAGTGTTTCTGCCGCTCAGTGTTTCTGCCGCTCAGTGTTTCTGCCCCTCAGTGTTTTGGCCTCTCAGTGTTTCTGCCCCTCAGTGTTTCTGCCCCTCAGTGTTTTGGCCTCTCAGTGTTTCTGCCCCTCAGTGTTTCTGACCCTCAGTGTTTCTGACGCTCAGTGTTTCTGCCTCTCAGTGTTTCTGCCCCTCAGTGTTTCGGCCTCTCAGTGTTTCTGCCCCTCAGTGTTTCGTCTTCTCAGTGTTTCTGCCCCTCAGTGTTTCTGCCCCTCAGTGTTTCTGCCCCTCAGTGTTTCTGCCCCTCAGTGTTTCGTCTTCTCAGTGTTTCTGCCCCTCAGTGTTTCTGCCCCTCAGTGTTTCTGCCGCTCAGTGTTTCTGCCTCTCAGTGTTTCTGCCCCTCAGTGTTTCGGCCTCTCATTGTTTCTGCCCATCAGTGTTTCGTCCTCTCAGTGTTTCTGCCTCTCAGTGTTTCTGCCTCTCAGTGTTTCTGCCGCTCAGTGTTTCTGCCTCTCAGTGTTTCTGCCCCTCAGTGTTTCGGCCTCTCATTGTTTCTGCCCATCAGTGTTTCGTCCTCTCAGTGTTTCTGCCCCTCAGTGTTTCTGCCTCTCAGTGTTTCTGCCTCTCAGTGTTTCTGCCCCTCAGTGTTTCGGCCTCTCAGTGTTTCGTCTTCTCAGTGTTTCTGCCCCTCAGTGTTTCTGCCCCTCAGTGTTTTGGCCTCTCAGTGTTTCTGCCGCTCAGTGTTTCTGCCGCTCAGTGTTTCTGCCTCTCAGTGTTTCGGCCTCTCATTGTTTCTGCCCATCAGTGTTTCGTCCTCTCAGTGTTTCTGCCTCTCAGTGTTTCTGCCTCTCAGTGTTTCTGCCGCTCAGTGTTTCTGCCTCTCAGTGTTTCTGCCCCTCAGTGTTTCGGCCTCTCATTGTTTCTGCCCATCAGTGTTTCGTCCTCTCAGTGTTTCTGCCCCTCAGTGTTTCTGCCTCTCAGTGTTTCTGCCTCTCAGTGTTTCTGCCCCTCAGTGTTTCGGCCCCTCAGTGTTTCTGCCCCTCAGTGTTTCTGCCCCTCAGTGTTTTGGCCTCTCAGTGTTTCTGCCGCTCAGTGTTTCTGCCGCTCAGTGTTTCTGCCTCTCAGTGTTTCTGCCCCTCAGTGTTTTGGCCTCTCAGTGTTTCTGCCCCTCAGTGTTTCGTCTTCTCAGTGTTTCTGCCCCTCAGTGTTTCTGCCCCTCAGTGTTTTGGCCTCTCAGTGTTTCTGCCGCTCAGTGTTTCTGCCGCTCAGTGTTTCTGCCGCTCAGTGTTTCTGCCCCTCAGTGTTTTGGCCTCTCAGTGTTTCTGCCCCTCAGTGTTTCTGCCCCTCAGTGTTTTGGCCTCTCAGTGTTTCTGCCCCTCAGTGTTTCTGACCCTCAGTGTTTCTGACGCTCAGTGTTTCTGCCTCTCAGTGTTTCTGCCCCTCAGTGTTTCGGCCTCTCAGTGTTTCTGCCCCTCAGTGTTTCGTCTTCTCAGTGTTTCTGCCCCTCAGTGTTTCTGCCCCTCAGTGTTTCTGCCCCTCAGTGTTTCTGCCCCTCAGTGTTTCGTCTTCTCAGTGTTTCTGCCCCTCAGTGTTTCTGCCCCTCAGTGTTTCTGCCGCTCAGTGTTTCTGCCTCTCAGTGTTTCTGCCCCTCAGTGTTTCGGCCTCTCATTGTTTCTGCCCATCAGTGTTTCGTCCTCTCAGTGTTTCTGCCTCTCAGTGTTTCTGCCTCTCAGTGTTTCTGCCGCTCAGTGTTTCTGCCTCTCAGTTTTTCTGCCCCTCAGTGTTTCGGCCTCTCATTGTTTCTGCCCATCAGTGTTTCGTCCTCTCAGTGTTTCTGCCCCTCAGTGTTTCTGCCTCTCAGTGTTTCTGCCTCTCAGTGTTTCTGCCCCTCAGTGTTTCGGCCTCTCAGTGTTTCGTCTTCTCAGTGTTTCTGCCCCTCAGTGTTTCTGCCCCTCAGTGTTTTGGCCTCTCAGTGTTTCTGCCGCTCAGTGTTTCTGCCGCTCAGTGTTTCTGCCTCTCAGTGTTTCTGCCCCTCAGTGTTTCGGCCCCTCAGTGTTTCTGCCTCTCAGTGTTTCTGCCCCTCAGTGTTTCTGCCCCTCAGTGTTTCTGCCCCTCAGTGTTTCTGACCCTCAGTGTTTCTGCCGCTCAGTGTTTCTGCCTCTCAGTGTTTCTGCCCCTCAGTGTTTCGGCCTCTCAGTGTTTCTGCCCCTCAGTGTTTCGTCTTCTCAGTGTTTCTGCCCCTCAGTGTTTCTGCCCCTCAGTGTTTCTGCCGCTCAGTGTTTCTGCCTCTCAGTGTTTCTGCCCCTCAGTGTTTCGGCCTCTCAGTGTTTCTGCCCCTCAGTGTTTCGGCCTCTCATTGTTTCTGCCCATCAGTGTTTCGTCCTCTCAGTGTTTCTGCCCCTCAGTGTTTCTGCCCCTCAGTGTTTCTGCCTCTCAGTGTTTCTGCCTCTCAGTGTTTCTGCCTCTCAGTGTTTCTGCCCCTCAGTGTTTCGGCCTCTCAGTGTTTCTGCCCCTCAGTGTTTCGGCCTCTCAGTGTTTCTGCCCATCAGTGTTTCGTCCTCTCAGTGTTTCTGCCCCTCAGTGTTTCTGCCTCTCAGTGTTTCTGCCTCTCAGTGTTTCTGCCCCTCAGTGTTTCTGCCTCTCAGTGTTTCTGCCCCTCAGTGTTTTGGCCTCTCAGTGTTTCTGCCCCTCAGTGTTTCGTCTTTTAAGTGTTTCTGCCCCTCAGTGTTTCAGCTGCTCAGTGTTTCTGCCTCTCAGTGTTTCTGCCGCTCAGTGTTTCTGCCCCTCAGTGTTTTGCCTCTCAGTGTTTCTACCACTCAGTGTTTCTGCCGCTCAGAGTTTCTGCCCCTCAGTGTTTCGGCCCCTCAGTGTTTCTGTCTCTCAGTGTTTCTGCCCCTCAGTGTTTCTGCCTCTCAGTGTTTTGGCCTTTCAGTGTTTCTGCCGCTCAGTGTTTCTGCCGCTCAGTGTTTCTGCCTCTCAGTGTTTCGGCCTCTTAGTGTTTCAGCCTCTCAGTGTTTCTGCCTCTCAGTGTTTCTGTCCCTCAGTGTTTCGGCCTCTCAGTGTTTCTGCCTCTCAGCATTTCTGACTCTCAGCGTTTCTGCCGCTCAGTGTTTCTGCCTCTCAGTGGTTCTGCCGCTCATTGTTTCTGCCTCTCATTGTTTCTGCCGCTCCGTGTTTCTGCCGCTCAGTGTTTCTGCCGCTCAGTGATTCTGCCTCTCAATGTTTCAACCTCTCTAGTGTTTCTGCCACTCATTGTTTCTGCCGCCAGTGTTTCTGCCGCTCAGTGTTTCTGTCCCTCAGTGTTTCTGCCGCTCAGTGTTTCCTTATCGATATTCACGGGGATACTACTCAGGAATCAAAGTTTACATACATAGCCAAAATGTTTTGTGGGTTTCCTTCTGGTTGTCCTCTGTGGTGGTTTCCTTCTGGTTGTCCTCTGTGGTTTCCTTCAGGTTGTCCTCTGTGGTTTCCTTCAGGTTGACCTCTTTGGTTTCCTTCAGGTTGTCCTCTGTGGTTCGCGCCCCCTGCTGGTCATGTGCTGAAGGCGTCGGAGCCGCTGAAGCCGGTGATGCTGTTTAACATCGAGACAGATCCCGAGGAGCGAGTGGAGGTTTCCCATCAGCGCCCGGAGCTTGTGGCGTTCCTGCTTCGGCGCTTACAGGAGTACCAGAACCAGGCCCGACCCATCGACTTCCCCCCCGATGACCCCCGCTGTGACCCCGGGGCCGCTGGAGCCTGGGGACCCTGGCAATGAAGAGGAGGAGAAGGAATGCGTGTGTGTGTGTCTGTTTGGGCTCATGTGAGTTTAAGTATCTGGCTGTGATGGTATGTTCATTTATTCTAAGCAAAAACCATATGACTATTCTGAAGTCTGATTCTGTCTGATTCTCGACTGAAGCTTGTGTTTCCCATCATGCATCAGTTCTTATGTGTGTTTTAACTATTCAGCGCTGGATGAGAAACACTGATTCTCACACACATCATATGCAGTTTATATGCATATCATATTTACATTTATATGCAATCATTTTAACCCTATGAAAATCATAAGAAAATATATATTTTTTAAATGGAACATTGATTAAACCATTCGACGAAACAATAAAAAAAATCTAAAAACAAATAGTTTGCAAATGTGCTTTTTTATTGAGTGTCATATTTGATGCATCTAGTCTGATATAGTGAAAAATGGACGAAAAACAGTTTTATTCAGAAAAAAAATGAAAAAAGTTAGATTGTAATGTAAATCGATGAGATCTTTATAGCAGGTACGTACATAAAATGCATATAAATATTATTTGTCACTCTATATCTGCCAATAAGATGTCTTAGTAAGATGATATTTCAAATTTTTTATATTTATCAGTCTGAACCAGGATAAGATCTTGTGCTCCACTGTAGAGATGGAGAACAGACCATTGGTGAAGAGGAGATGGGGACAGAAACAGCTGCTCACTTCCTGTAATCGGACCCACCCCCTCCTCTTCACTCCTTGTAATGGTACCAGCCCCCTCCTCAGCACTTCCTGTAATCGCACCCACCCTCTCCTCTGCACTTCCTGTTATAGGACCCATCCCCTCCTCAGCACTCACTGTAATCAGACCCGCCCCCTCCACTGCACTTCCTGTAATCAGGGCCATCCCCTCCTCTGCACTTCCTGTAATGGGACCCGCCCCCTCCTCTGCACTTCCTGTAATCGGACCCACCGCCTCCTCTGCACTTCCTGTAATCGGACCCACCTCCTCCTCTGCACTTCCTGTAATGGGACCCGCCCCCTCCTCTGCACTTTCTGTAATCGGACCCACCGCCTCCTCTGCACTTCCTGTAATCAGACCCACCTCCTCCTCTGCACTTCCTGTAATTACACACACCCTCCTCTGCACTTCCTGTAATGGGACCCGCCCCCTCCTCTGCACTTCGTGTTATAGGACCCATCCCCTCCTCACTTCCTGTAATCAGACCCGCCCCCTCCGCTGCACTTCCTGTAATCAGAGCCGCCCCCTCCTCTGCACTTCCTGTAATAAGGGCCGCCCCCTCCTCTGCACTTCCTGTTATAAGACCCATCCCCTCCTCAGCACTTCCTGTAATGGTACCTTCCCCCTCCTCTGCACTTCCTGTTATAGGACCCATCCCCTCCTCACTTCCTGTAATCAGACCCACCCCTTTCGCTGCACTTCCTGTAATCAGGGCCGCCCCCTCCTCTGCACTTCCTGTTATAGGACCCATCCCCTACTCAGCACTTCCTGTAATCTGACCCACCCCATCCTCTGCACTTCCTGTAATTGGACCCGCCCCCTCCTCTGCACTTCCTGTAATCAGACCCGTCCCCTCCTCTGCACTCCCTTTAATAGTACCCTCCCCCTACTCTACACTTCCTGTAATAGGACTCGACCCTCCTCTGCACTTTCTGTATTAGGACCCACCCCCCCTCGTCTACACTTCGTGTAATTGGACCTGCCCCCTCCTCTGCACTTCCTGTAATCGGACCCGCCCCCTCCTCTGCACTTCCTGTAATCAGTGTGTGTGTGTGTGTGTAAGTTTGATTGTGTGTGTGTGTGTGTCTGTGTGTATATATGTCACGCTTGTGTTCCTGTTGTGACAATACACTTCCATCTTTTATTAAGCATCAAATAAATGTGATTATAAAGTGGGTTTGTGTATAAAATAATAGTTCAGATGAACGGCGCAGATTGCGAAACGCAATATATAGTCTAAAAACTGATGTTGTGGTGAATGTGAACAGACTCCAGATGTGATTGATGACCTCATGACCTCACATTTCTCTTCATCTTGTCCGGCGACACACACACACAAGCTGCTGCTGAAAATAGAGCAGGTTTTGTGTCTCGCTCTCAGATGAAGGTGGTAATTATGTGTGATTTGACAGAGGAACTCTGGTATACGCTGGAGGTGTTTGTCTAAACGCTGAGACGCAGCTGACGGCACAATCTGGTGTGTGTGTGTCAGAGAGAGAGTGCGTGAGTGTGTGTGTGTGTTTCACGTGAGTGCTGTGGGTCACGAGTGTGCGACAGAAACAGTTGTGTGTGTTGTGTGCCGTCAGTTACAGACAATGAGGAGAAATGGAAAATATGATCATCCTCTGACAGCTGTTACACACATCACACACACACTCTGCCTCAGTTACTGTAAATCAGACTTTAGCAGCTAAATCACGCTGTGTAGCACTAGCAGTTTCATCAGCCGAACCCCTTAGATGTCGAATATTTACCAGAGATTTTCCTTTTTGTTAATTTGTAAATTGTTAATATCAACCCAATTGTGTGTTCACTGTTCTCTGATGTCAATAATAATAATCATTATTATTAGTAGTAGAAGTAGTACTATGTTTTAACTGATAAGTAATAAATTAAAATTGTAATGTAATTTTTTTTATATTTGATGATTACAATGACATACAGAATGACACATTCAAATATACACAGGTCTGAATAAATATTAAAAAAGAAATATATTACTTCTGTAAATTAACATTTTAATGTAAAACAAAACAATGACAATTTAATGTTAAATAATATAATGATAATTATGAAAATGAAATGGCTGTATGGTTCACTCTGAAACACGCAGTGCATCAGACTTTAAAAATGTAAATCAAATATTAAGTAGAGCTGCTATTAAAATTACATATCAAATTAAATTGCATGCATTACACAGATCTATTTTGTGATTATCATGCAGCCCTATTTATTTATTTTAATTTTACATTGAATATATAATTATCAGCTTTTTTCATCAACACATGGACCCCCATTTGGGGAACTCTAGTGAAATAAAGCCATGGGTGCACATTTAGGCTGTTTCCATGGTGATCCATGGCCTCTTTGATCTTGATTATTTAGTGATTGATTACATCAGATTAAATTAGATGGAGGTCAGGTGAGATCCAGCAGATAAAGGTTGTGTCATGAACATTTTCACTTGTTTTAATGACAAATAATTTTTTTTTGGAGTAAAGTGTAGGTGTGTCATAGGAAACACCTCCATCAACTAATGTGGGCGTGACCTTTAGCCTTTGATCTGATGACAGTGAGATCCTGACAGCTGCAGTATATGGACTCTCTCTGTCAGTCACTGCTGTGTTTTCTCCTCTCTCGCTGTTCTTTTACTACACACTCATCAGAACATCTTTACTGTGGTAAAATCACTGTGACATGGCTTCGGCTTTTTGCCACGGCTCAACCTTTGCTCACATTTCTCTTCATCTCTTCTCCTCATGGACATATGCAGTGAGAATGTTAATCAGCTAAAAGCATCTTATTATTTTATTTTATTTGGTTTATCATTAACAAATATACAAGAACAAATATTCAACTCATCATAAACATAACTTTTGATTAAACCAAAGGGTATAGGCTGAAGCTCAAGGGTTATTGACGCCTATCCCTCTCAATTTTTACAACAGTCAAACAGTGCTCAATTCTCTTCTTGCAACACATGAAACAACAAAGTCATAGATATTATTACCCACACCTATCTATATGAAAGTATCATCTTGTTTCTTGGGAGCTGTTTAAATCCACTTATTGTTTGTGTCAATTTTAGATCTATATGCAAACAATTCCATAAATTCACTCCTCTTACAGAGATAGTTCTACATCTAGTATTTGTTTGTACCTTCAGTTTTTTAAACAAACATGTTCCTATTATGTTCGAACGCAAAGTTTTTTGAGTGAATGCATTAGTCTTGTGTTCGAAGGCAAAGTTTCTGGAGGGAACTCATTAGTTTTGTGTTCGAATGCAAAGTTTCTTGAGGGAACGCATTAGTCTTTTTTTCGAATACAAAGTTTCTTGAAGGAACGCATTAGTCTTGTGTTCGAATGCAAAGTTTCTTGAGGGTACGCATTAGTCTTGTGTTCGAACGCAAAGTTTCTTGAGGAAACACATTAGTTTTGAAAGGGAATGCAAAGTTTCTTGAGGGAACGCATTGGTCTTGTGTTCGAACGCAATGTTTCTTGAAGGAACACATTGGTCTTGTGTTCGAACGCAAAGTTTCTTGAGGGAACCCATTAGTCTTTTTTTCGAATGCAAAGTTTCTTGAGGGAACGCATTAGTCTTGGGATGGCAGACCGGGGTGGTCTTGGGATGGCAGACCCAGAGGTACTGTCCCCGTCCGCCACGCAATGCTGCAGAGGTGTGTCAACCAAGACAGCCCCACAACATCCAGAGACTTGAGGTATTCAGGGCGGATCTCATCCACCCCCGGTGCCTTGCCACTGAGGAATTTCTTGACTACCTCGGTGACCTCAGCTAGGGTAATGGAGGAGTCCACCTCTGAGCCCCCAGTCTCTGCCTCCTCAATGGAAGACGTGACGGCGGGATTGAGGAGGTCCTTGAAGTATTCCTTCCACCGTCCGACGACATCCCCAGTCGAGGTCAACAGCCGCCCACCCCTACTGTAAACAGCATTGGTAGGGGACTGTTTCCCTCTCCTGAGGCACCGGACAGTTTGCCAGAATATCTTCGAGGCCAGCCGATAGTCCTTCTCCATGGTCTCACCGAACTCCTCCCAGGCCCGAGTTTTGCCTCCACGACCACCCGGGCCGCAGTCCGCTTGGCCTGCCGGTACCTGTCAGCTGCCTCCGACTAGCTGCCACACACTCTGCCTCCGACCAGCTGCCAACCAGGCCCGATAGGACTCCTTCTTCAGCTTGACTGCATCCTTTACTTGCCGTTTGGCCCGTAGGCACACACGACAGTGAGAGACCTATCCCCGACCCGTAGGTGCAGGGAAATGACCCTCTCGTTCGCTGGGGTAAACTCCAACACATGGCGGCTGAGCTGGGGGGCTATAAAACCCACACCAGCCCGCCGCCTCTCACCATGGGCAACTCCAGAGTGGCGAAGAGTCCATCCTCTCTCAAGAAGTGTGGTTCCAGAGCCCAAGCCATGCATACAGGTGATCCCGACTCTCTAGTCGGATCCTCTCAACCTCAAGCACAGTCTCGGGCTCCTTCCCTGCCAGCGAGGTGATGTTCCATGTCCCTAAGGCTAGTTTCCGTGTCCAGGGATCGGGTTGCCGAGGCCCCTGCCTTAGACTGCCACACGATCCTCTCTGCACCGGCCCCTTACGGCTCCTCCTGCAGGTGGTAAGCCCACGGGAAGATGGTCCCACTTCGCTCCTTCGGGCTGAGCCCGGCCGGGCCCCGTGGGGAGAGGTCTCCCCACGGGGCCCGGCCGTCAGGCGCTCGCATACGAGCCCCAACCCCGGGCCTGGCTCCAGGGTGGGGCCCTGGCTGCGCCATACCGGGCGACGTCACCGTCCTTGAATATACTTCTTCCATAAGGGGTTTTTGAACCGCTCTTAGTCTGACCCGTCGCCTAGGACCTGTTTGCCTTGGGAGACCCTACCAGGGGCATATAGCCCCAGACAACATAGCTCCTAGGGTCATTCGGGTACTCAAACCACTCCACCACGTTAAGGTGGCAGTTCAAGGAGGGGTGGCAGTTCAAGGAGGCGAACGCTAAGTTTCTTGAGGGAATGCATTAGTCTTGTGTTCGAACGCAAAGTTTCTTGAGGGAACGCATTAGTATTTTGTTCGAACGCAATGTTGTAACAGCAAAAACCACAGAAGCAGTAATGCAAGTGAGAGAATGTTAGTCCAAATACTCAGTCCACGGTCAGTAGACACAAAACACAAGACTGGTAGCGCAGGGACAAGATGGTCAGGGGTCCGGTGATGAGTCTTGAGGTGAAGTGAAGATCCAGGTGAGGTGATGTGATCCACGGCAGTGATAATCCCAGGGAACAAGAACAAGACACGAGCTGACACGCCGACAGGAAAGGACCAAACACACACATGAAGGACTTCATACAACGATCTGACAATGAGAGGAGAAAACTGTGAGTATATATAGGAGATTGAATGAGCTGCAGCTGGTGAGTGGATGATTGTCAGCTGGCGCGCTGATCAGCAGATGCTGATCAGCAGAACGGAGTGGTAACACCCACTCACACACACACCCACACAGATAACAACAGAAACACGAGACAAGAAGGAATCAATGAATTTATAAACCGTGACAGTACCCCTTCTCCTAAAAACGCCTCCTGGCGTTCTCAGTCCCCCTTACCTGTCGATTGTAATCATCAATAAGGGAATGATCCAGGATGTCTCTAGCCGGTACCCAACTTCTCTCCTCCAGACCGTAACCTTCCCAGTCCACCAAGTACTGGAATCCGCGTCCCCTCCGCCTCGAGTCCAGAATACGATTTACCGAATAAGATGGTTCCCCTTCTACGAGTCGCGGCGGGGGAGGAACCGGGACTGGCGGATTAATACGAGAATAAACCACGGGCTTGATTTTGGATACATGGAAGGCGGGATGAATCCTCCTGTACACTAGAGGCAATTTGAGGCGGACTGTCACCGGACTAATGATCTTGGTGACAGCAAACGGGCCAATAAATTTGGGAGCAAGTTTATTATAAACGGAGCAGAGAGGAATGTTCTTGGTAGAAAGCCACACTTTTTGACCCACGACGTATACGGGAGACTTTGACCGGTGGCGATCAGCCTTGGCCTTGGTGCGTTCCCCCACCCGGAGTAGAGTCTCACGGGCTCTAGTCCAGGTGCGGTGACACCTCTGGACAAAGGCGTGGGCGGAAGGGACCGCGACTTCGGATTCCAGACTGGGAAAAATAGGTGGCTGGTATCCTAAGCTACACTCAAACGGAAACAGGCTCGTAGCTGATACTGGTAACGTATTGTGGGCGTACTCCACCATGGACAGTTGCTGGCTCCAAGAGGAACGATTCTTGGAGACCAAACATCGTAACACCCTTTCCAGATCTTGGTTGGCTCTCTCGGTTTGACCATTGCTCTGGGGATGAAACCCTGAGGACAGACTAACAGTCGCTCCCAGTAATCTACAAAACTCTTGCCAAAATTTGGACACAAACTGGGGTCCTCCGTCGGAGACCACGTCTGTCGGGAGGCCATGAATACGAAAGATGTGATCTACGACTATCAACGCTGTCTCCTTAGCTGAGGGTAATTTGGGTAAGGGAATAAAGTGAGTTGCCTTCGAGAATCGGTCCACCACGGTTAAAACCACCGTATTACCCTGAGAGGGCGGGAGGGCGGTGATAAAATCTAGAGTGATATGGGACCAGGGTCTCGAAGGAACCGGCAGCGGTTGAAGTAACCCATCTGGGGGTCGATTAGAAGTCTTACCAGTGGCACAAACCGAGCAAGCCAAAACAAAACTGTGGATGTCACGAGCCATACGTGGCCACCAGAATCGTTGCTTGACTAAAAAACTAGTATGATTAACTCCTGGATGGCAAGCCATGTTGGAACAATGACCCCACTGGATAACGTCAGACCTTAATTCCTCTGGCACAAAAAACGGTTCAGTGGGCAGGCGGGCGGAGGCATTACCCCTTCTAAGGCCGTCTTGACCTTCGATTCGACCTCCCATACGAGTGTGGAGATGAATAGATTCTCCGGTAAAATGCACTCGGGAGTAGACGGGCGTTCGGATCGATCAAAAATGCGCGATAAAGAATCGGGTTTGATGTTCTTGGAACCCGGGCGGTACGAGAGAGTAAAGTCAAAACGTCTGAAAAAAAGTGCCCACCGAGCCTGCCTAGAGTTCAATCTTTTGGCAGTTCTGATATATTCCAAATTCTTATCGTCAGTCCAGACGATAAAGGGTACCCCTGACCCCTCCAACCAGTGGCGCCATTCCTCCAAGGCTAACTTGACTGCAAGCAACTCCCTGTTACCAATATCATAATTGCGTTCGGCAGGGGATAAACGATGGGAAAAAAACGCGCAAGGATGAACTCTGTTGTCTGTGGGAGAATGCTGAGAAATCACCGCTCCGACCTCCACCACGAACTGACGTGATAGATCAGGGGTAATCAGGATGGGGGCCGAAACAAAGCGGTCCTTCAGTTTGGCAAACGCTGCCTCAGCAGCGTCTGACCACCTGAACGCAGTTCTGGGGGAGGTCAAGGCGATCATAGGCGAGGCCAGTTGGCTGAAATTACGAATAAAACGCCGGTAAAAATTGGCGAATCCCAGAAATCTCTGTAGGGCCTTACGGGAATCTGGGATTGGCCAATCCACCACAGCCTTAACCTTCTCGGGATCCATGCGAATTCCCTCAGACGACACAATGTATGCTAGAAATGGAACAGACTGTGCATGAAAAACGCATTTCTCCGCCTTGACAAAAAGCCCATTCTCTAACAACCTCTGAAGCACTCGCCTGACGTGCTGCACGTGTTCCTGGAGAGAAGATGAAAATATCAATATGTCATCCAGGTAGACATAAATGAACTGATCAACCATTTCTCGCAGCACGTCATTGACGAGAGCCTGGAAGACTGCTGGGGAGTTGGACAGCCCGAAAGGCATAACCAAGTATTCAAAGTGCCTCCTAGGGGTGTTAAAAGCAGTCTTCCATTCATCCCCCTTTCTAATGCGGACCAAATGATAAGCATTACGTAGATCCAATTTTGTGAAGATAGACGCTCCCTGCAACCTCTCGAAGGCTGAAGTCATCAACGGAAAAGGATAGGTATTCTTCACCGTGATGTTGTTCAACCCTCGGTAATCAATGCAAGGTCGCAGAGACCCATCCTTCTTCCCCACGAAAAAAAGAACCCCGCCCCCGCAGGAGAAGAAGAATGATGGATGAACCCAGATGCTAGAGAATCAGAAATATATTTCTCCATAGCCTCCCTCTCTGGGACAGAAAGTGAATATAACTTGCCTTTAGGCGGAGACTTACCTGACAATAAATCTATCGCACAGTCATAGGGACGATGAGAAGGTAGAGAAGCAGCACGAGACTTACTGAACACTTCCTTCAGGTCCAGGTACTCCGCGGGCACGTTAGATAAATCCACTGCCTCTTCCTGAAACAGAGAGACAGAAACAGACCAACAGGCCGACACAAGACAGGACTCTACCAAGACACAAGACAGGACTCCATGGCATCTACCTCTCCATTCTAACACAGATTTCTTAAGCCAGTCGATCTTGGGGTTGTGTTCAATTAACCAAGGGTGTCAGAGAACAATGGGTGCAAGTGGTGAGTCCATGACGTAAAAGGAACATGTCTCTGTGTGGTTTCCAGATGTGGTGAGTGTGATGGGTCCGGTGATGAGAGAGATGGTAGGGAGATCTTGACCGTTTAGTGCCTGAACTGCTATTCTACTGGTGAGTGGTAGAAGGGGAATGTTGAATCTTTGAGCAAAACCATGGTCCATGAAGTTACCTTCTGCCCCAGAATCCACCAGTGCCAGACAGTCGTGATTGTGGCCTGACCATCTTAGTCTTACCGGGAGGAGAGTCGATGTAGATGAGGTCTTCGCAGTGGAGATCCCACCCGACAGTAGCCTCAACCTTACTGTCGGGCTTGGCCTTTTACTGGACAGTTGTAAGTGAAGTGTCCCGTGGCCCCGCAGTAAAGACAAAGTCCTTGGGATCTCCGCCTTTCCTTCTCCACCCGGGAAAGCCGAGCTCGCCCGACCTGCATGGGCTCGTGATCGTAGACGGGGCTGACCGCGTCCCTGCCGCTGGATCGTGGACTCTCAACCCCTCCCCTGGCCCGATTCGTGAGCACTCTTCGTTCCACTCTGGATAGCCGTGCGTCCACACGAAGGGCCAGATCTATGAGTCCGTTGAGTGATGTTGGTAGATCCAGGGTGTAGATCTCCCTTTGAACGCGGTCAGCCAGCCCATGCAGAAACATGTCCCACTGCGCCTCCTCGTTCCAGTGACACTCTGCCGCCAGGGTGCGAAATTCGATTGAATAATCTGATACAGATTTCTCCTCCTGTCGTAACTCTGCAAGCATCCAAGCCGCCTCTCTCCCGGCAACCGCCCTGTCGAAGACCCTCTTCATTTCGGCGGAGAGTGCCTGGAACGAGGCGCAGCATGGATCCTGGTTCTCCCACACCGCCGTTCCCCAGAGAGCCGCTCTCCCAGTCAGTAAAGTGAGCACAAATGCCACCTTAGATCCTTCCTGGATGAATGTACAAGGCTGCAGGGCAAAGTGCATGGAGCAACGTGTTAAAAAAGCACGACAAAAACTTGGCTCACCATCGTAAGTCTGTGGGATCGGTAGGCGGGGTTCTGACTGGGAAGCTTCCTCAGGTGGAATGAGAGGAACAGGCGGTGCGGGGGGCGCAGTGGGAACTCGTAGCTGATGTATCTGCTGGGTGAGCTCGGACACCTGCGCCACCAGTACTTGAACAGCACGTCCCGTCTCATTCAGGTTCTTTTCCTGGGTCTCCATGCGTTGAAGACTAGAGTTAACAAACTCTTCCAATGGGTTGGTCTCACTCGCTGCTTCCATATTGGGTCAGATCGTTTTGTAACGGCAAACACCACAGAAGCAGTAATGCAAGTGAGAGAATGTTTAATACTCAGTGATAATTACAGTGATAATCCCAGGGAACAAGAACAAGACACGTGCTGACACGCCGACAGGAAAGGACCAAACACACACATGAAGGACTTCATACAACGATCTGACAATGAGAGGAGATTGAATGAGCTGCAGCTGGTGAGTGGATGATTGTCAGCTACCAACGGAGTGGTAACGCCCACTCACACACACACCCACACAGATAACAACAGAAACACGAGACAAGAAGGAATCAATGAATTTATAAACCGTGACAAATGTTTCTTAAAGGGAACCCATTAGTCTTTTTTTCGAACACAAAGTTTCTTGAGGGAACGCATTAGGGCTGCAGCTATCGATTCTTTTTGTAATCGATTAATCTAGCACTTAATCGATCGATTAATCGAGTAATCAGATAATTTGTTTATGTGTGTGTTTATGTGTGCAACCAAAACAAATAATGTATTACAAAAATGATAAGGTGTTTGGCTTTTATTTCTTTAAAAAAATAGAGGTATTTATTCCAACTGCAACATTTGGCTCCACAACTAATTATTGCAATTTTTACCAATTTAGTGTTTATAAGTGCCAGTGCCAACAATTATATAACAATACAGTTAAAACAATTTACTGTAAAACCTGTTACATGTAGCCCATAACATGTAAAACTGTGAATACAGAAGGATTGCTCCTTCTGCAAATTACCCACCTGGAAACAAAAATAAATTAATATAAAATATCAACCCAAACAGGTACAAAAATGTGTACAGTTTATAAAAAAAATAAATGGAAATAAAACAATTATAAATAAGAATCAGACTTTTTCAACTGTACTCGCAAGACAAACATCAGAGTGTGTGCGTCTGTGTGTCTCACAATATTTGTTCCTCTATCACGTCCCGGTGAATGTATGCTGAAATTTTTGTTGCATGGCTACATAAAAGTTTAAGCATATGATGAATTGCCGCAATTGGTCTGACTGGCGCGTGAGAGAGACATGGGTGCACGCGCTTGCTTACCTCTCTGCCATCGTGCGCGAGCCGCGGTTAGGAGCTCAACATCTCGCATGCGCGCTCGCACTAGATTACAGGATATTTTAACTTACGAATTAATATGCGGCGGTAAAACTAGTCGATCACGATGGCTCAACAGGTAGATCTATAGACGATCTCATCTTTCAGACATTTAGGTCAAGAAAATATGATCTTATAACACCGATTTTATCATCTCTACACTGGTTACCTATTAAGTTCCGCATCAACTACAAAGTACTACTACTAACCTATAAAGCCCTAAATGGTTTAGCACCTATGTACTTAACGGACCTTCTTTCGCCCTACAATCCACCGCGTTCCTTAAGATCACTAAATTCAAGGCTTCTGGTCATTCCTAGGATATCGAAGTCCAGTAAAGGAGGGAGGGCATTCTCGCATTTAGCTCCAAAACTCTGGAATGGCCTTCCCGATACGGTCCGAGCCTCTGACTCGCTGACACAGTTTAAAACTAGATTAAAGACGCATCTCTTTAGTCAAGCATTCACATAATGCTTACCTTCTAGTCCTCTGTTATGCCATACGGAACCGTTTGCCACTGAAACTGCTTAACGCACCAGTGGGGCTCGACAGCCTTTTAGACAAACGGGTCGGCGCGTATGGTTGGGTTGCGGAGAGTTCAGGTTACGGAGAGTTTGTGAGTTATAACGGAAATCGTTATGAACATCAGCTATGCTAATTATTTCCCATCTGCCTTTCTGCTGTTTTCTCGGGACGCTTGTCCCGAGAAAAATGGCGTTCGTCAGGTCCAGTTTTGTGTCCAGCCTCTCACGGGGATTTCGGATGCCCCAACGCCTGTGATGAGACGACTCAACGCCTGTGAAGAGACGACTCAACGCCTCCGATATGTTATGGCGCCGTTTGATTCATAAACAATATTTATATTTAATATTTATATTTAAACAATATGAATGTAAGCCAGAGAACTGGCCCCCGACTGAGCCTGGGTTCTCCCAAGGTTTTTTCTCCATCCAATCTGATGGAGTTTGGTTCCTTGCCACTGTCGCCTTGCTTTTGGCTTGCTTTGAGCTTGCTCAGTTGTGGTTATTTAGTGTTTAGCAATGTTGTTGATCTGTGTTGTGCTACTTTCATGTTATCAGTGTGAAGCTGCTTTGATACAATCTGTATTGTGAAAAGCGCTATATAAATAAATGTGACTTGACTTGACTTGACATTTGACCGAAGGGATTGACACTTCAGCGTGAGAAATCGAATTGCGCAAGTCTCACGCTGAATGAGAGTTGGCAGCCCTGCCAGGTATACTTTGCAGACACATTGCATCTTGTTCTCTCCCTTTATAAACATATAATGATCCCAAACTTTAGACATTCTCTGCCATTTATGAAGTCAAATGTATCACGCGCTATGGTGTGCTTCCTAAATAACGGTTCGTGTGAAACAACCAATCAGATCCCTGCGTGCGCGTAAAGTGCGCGTCATAGGAATTTAACGAGGCTTCGAGGCAGATTCTTGTTTCGCAAAGTTTCTTGAGGGAACACATTAGTTTTGTGTTCGAATGCAAAGTTTCTTGAGGGAACGCTAGTCTTGTGTTTGAAAGCAATGTTTCTTTTAGTCTTGTGTTTGAAAGCAATGTTTCTTGAGGGACTGCATTAGTCTTGTGTTTGAACTAGAGCTGTCAAACGATTCAAATATTTAATCGCGATTAATCGCATTTATGTCATAGTTAACTCGCGATTAATCGCACATTTTTATCTATTCTAAATGTCTTTTGATTTATTTTTGTTACATTATTTTTTTCTCATAATGCTCTTGTCAACATGGAAAAGTGGATCGGCTTGTTTAGTGCAAATGGTTTTTTTATTATTATTATTGAAAATAACATTGGAATAGTGTTCAATTTCACACTAACATATACAAATAATCTCTCACACAATTTAACACTGTCTATCAATAAAAGGGTGAAAGAAATACTGACGAGGTCCTGATATTGACGAGGGGGTGGAGAATTCGCATCATCTGTGTGTGTGTGTGTGTGCTTGGCCATCATCAAGTGGTGTTTCAGACTGGACGTGCTGCGATGATGATAGCTCAGTTCACAATGACAAAACACACAGATCACTTGGTCTTGTCAATGGGATAATTTGGCAACTTTTTAAAAGTAAACTTTCTAAAAAAAACTAAAAGTAAAAAAGGGCATCACACCTCAAAACGTAACGTTACTATTTGGCCGGCTCGCAAGCAGAAACGAGTGTGTGCGGCACAAAACGACTTCGTGCTGCGCCCTGAATACATTCATTTCAATGGCTTGCACTGCGCGAGGAGGTTTTGTTGCTTCTTCGACCAAAGCGCAAGCGGATCTAGCTAGAACGGAAACAAAACAACAGGCACACCGCAAACACACGTTTGGGCTTGCGAGCCGGCTTTGAGTGGATGACGAGCGCGAGACGCCGAAATGGATCAGGACGCATGCCGCGGCCCGCGTCCTGTTGCAAAAGCATGTGAAAAAACTACAAAGTTTGCTAGGATAAAAGACCGTTAATCGCGCGATAAAAAAATTAACGCCGTTAAAATGGGTTTGCGTTAACGCCATTAATAACGCGTTAAACTGACAGCCCTAGTTTGAACGCAATGTTTCTTAAGGGAGTGCATTAGTCTTTTGTTTGAAAGCAAAGTTTCTTGAGTGAATGCATTAGTTTTGTGTTTGAATGCAAAGTTTCTTGAGGGAACGCATTAGTCTTGTGTTCAAATGCAAAGTTTCTTGAGGGAACGCATTAGTTTTATGTTTGAATGCATTAGTCTTGTGTTCGAACGCAAAGTTTCTTGAGGGAACGCATTAAGGCCAATTTATACTTCTGCGTAGGGTGCGAGCAGTAGGTACGGCGTAGCATACGCACAGACGCGTCCCATGCCGCGTACTCTTCGCCGTCGCCTGACGCGCACCTCTTCAAAAATGTAACTACACGTCGCGACGACGCGGACCGCAAGATCGGTGATTGGTCGGCTTGGTAGCATCGCATTTCCTCCTACGCATTTCCGCACGTACCTTCTCACGCATTTCCACCACTGTCTATGATTTTCACACGTACCATCTCCTCCGACGTCTTCTCTCATTTCTGCCTTTCAGTTTTAGTAATTTCACTAAAGTGAACTGTTTTTCCACCTCAATAAGCTCCAACTCCAACATGATCGCTAGTTACGCATGTAACTGTGGTTCTGTGAATTCTGGATGACCGCCAGAGGCAGTGTAAACACTATGGATTATCGCAGCGCCAGCTAAGATAGATCGAGAGAATATACCAACAAAGTCACGTGACGTGACGTATGCTGAGCCCTGGAGGTAAAGCTACAGTAAGCTCAGCACTCTACCTCTGTACGCCTTTCTCGCGCATTCCGAGTGACTGAGAACTCTGGCGGTCATCCAGAATTCACAGAACCACAGTTACATGCGTAACTAGCGTTCTGTTTCATTCTTACTGACCGCCAGAGGCAGTGTAAACACTATGGATGACACATACCAACATAGTCATGAGGAATGCCACCCACCTGATGAATCAAGGCTGCTCCAGAAGAACCGCAGAACTAACGGCATGATGAGCAGCGATGTTGACCTTATAGAACCGGGCAAACGTGCATGGAGTAGCCCAGGTAGCGGCAGTGCAGATGTCCACCAGGGAAACTCCTCTAAAAACAGCCCATGAAGATGAAATGGCCCTAGTGGAATGACAAGTTAGTTTCCAGGGCAGTGGTTTCCCTGCTGCCTTGTAAGCCAGCGTAATGGTCTCTACTATCCAGTTCGACAATCTCTGCTTCGACACTGGAGCACCTTTCTTCACACCACCATAGCAGACAAATAACTGGTCTGACTGTCTAAGTTGAACAGTAGAGTTCACATAACACTTCAATGCCCGAACAGGACACAAAAGTTGGGCACTTGAGTCAGACCCAGAAGAAGTCTGAAAAGAGGCCAGTTCAATGTGCTGATTTATGAACTGAGGAAGAAGGACCTTCGGAAGAAAAGAAGGATTGGGTCGCAGAACCACCCCGGAGTCATCCAGTAACCAACGCAAGCACGGTTCACTAACAGACAATGCGTGCAACTCACTGACTCGTTTCGCAGTAGCAATAGCTAACAAAAAAGAAGTCTTCAAGGACAACCATTTAATGTCAATGCTTTGCAAGGGCTCAAATTGGGGTGAACACAGGAATGCAAGCACGAGTGACAAATCCCACACCGGAAAATGAGGATTCCGAGCAGGGTTCAGACGGCGTGCACCCTTCAGAAAACTGCAGACAAGACTGTAAAGAGCCAAGAGAAGAGCCACCAACTGGAACATGATATGCAGAAATTGCAGCAACGTACACTTTCAACGTGGAAGCTGCTTTTCCTTGCTCCAGTAAATGTTGAAGAAAACTTAAGATACTTGGAATATCGCAAGTTGCAGGAACGAGCCCCCGTTCCTCACACCATGCAGAAAAAAGCTTCCAACGGGAAGCATAAATCTGTCGGGTGGAAGAAGCTCTAGCATTAGAGATGGTGTAAATAGCAGCAGGGTCACAATGCTCCAGGGAAGAAGCTAACCCAATGGCCAGACCCAAAGCTGCAGATGAGTCGGGTCCGGGTGCCAGACACTGGCCTCCAGCTGAGAGAGGAGGTCCTTCCTGGGGGGAAGATTCCATGGATTGCCTTTCAGAAGACTCAGCAATAAAGGGAACCACGGCCTGGCTGGCCAACGTGGTGCCACGAGCAACACTCTGTGCTTGTACAAGGAGATCCTGTGCAACGTCTCCCATAACAGAGGGATAGGTGGAAACGCATAGAGCAGGCAGTTCGGCCATTCGTGAGACAGCGCATCCTGGCCCAGGGGGCTGGACACTTCTGTCCTTGCGAACCATAAGCGACAGTGGGTGGTCATCTCTGAAGCAAAAAGATCCACTTCTGCTCTTCCAAATCGTAGCCAGATCTCCTGCACTACCTCTGGATGGAGCCTCCATTCTCCTGGATGTATTTGATCCCTGGAAAGAGCATCTGCTATCTGATTGCATGCTCCTGGAATATGAGCTGCCCTCAGTGAAGCGAGTCGAGGCTGACACCATGTCAGAATCTCGTGAGTCAGTAGTAGAGACCTGAGGGATCTCGTGCCGCCCTGGTGGTTCAGGTGGAACACTGTAGAGGTATTATCCGATCGAACAAGAACATGGCGGCCTGTCAGAACCGGCATGAAGTACCTCAGAGCCAGGAACACCGCCCTTAGTTCCAACAGGTTGATATGTTCCGTGGCCTGGATTGGAGTCCAGCGCCCGCAAATACCCCTCCGATTCCAGGTTGCCCCCCATCCTGTGAGGGAAGCGTCTGTTGTGACCAACTCCCGACGAGAGGGAACAACCCCCAGGGGCACTCCTGCCCTTAGGAACTCTAACTGTCTCCAACGCCTCAACGCACATATGCAATGGTGAGAAATCATCACCAGTCGATGTCGATGTCTGGTGGGATCTAGCCGTAAACTGTTGTTCCATAACTGGAGTGGTCTGAGGTGGAGTAAACCCAGTGGGATCACCACTGTAGCCGCTGTTAACATCCCTAACAGTCGTAGGATCACCTCGTACTGCAGGGACACACCCGGGCGAAAGCGAGCCAAAAGTTGCAGAATGTTCATCACACGTTCCTGAGACAGGGAGGCAGACATTAGACAGGAATTCAGGGTCATTCCTATGAATGTAGTGGTTTGTGATGGAATCAGACGGCTCTTTTTCTCGTTCACAGAAAAACCCAGCTTCTGCACATGTCTCAGAAGAACTCTGGAATCTTGCACAGCCTGCTGCTCTGTGGGGGCACAGAGAAGCCAGTCGTCCAAGTAAGGGAGGATATGTAGTCCTCTCATCCAAAGAGGGGACAGAGCTGTACTCACACACCTTGTGAAGACGCGAGGAGCAAGGGAAAGGCCGAATGGTAGCATCTTGAACTGATAAGCTTGATTTTTGAAACTGAAACGCAGAAATTTTCTGTGATGCACAGCAATTGGGATGTGAAAGTATGCATCCTTCAGGTCGACACTTACAAACCAATCGTCTGCCGTCACAGACCGGAGAACATCGGCTGTGCGCAGCATTCGAAAGGGAAGGACCTTCAGGTACAAATTCAGAAGCCTCAAATCGAGAATCGGGCGGAAACCACCGTCCTTCTTTGGAACAAGAAAATAAGTTGAATAGAACCCGTCTCCCTGAACGAGGGTATGAACTTTCTCTATGGCTCCCTTCTCTAGCAGAGAACAAATTTCTAGAGAGAGAGCCTCTGCGCGAACCGCGTCTCTGACAATCGTAGGAACAATTCTTGAAAATCTGGGAGGCCGGCGTCGAAATTGTATAGTATATCCTCTGCTCAGAGTTGCCAACACCCAGGGGTCTGTTGTGTTGGATCTCCAGTACTCCAGTTGATCTACAGAAAAACAATCGACCGCCGGCCTGACTGTCTCAGGCTTTTTGTGTACGATTTTTTGTGGTCGCGGGGGGGCGCTGACGGGGTCCTCCCGGAAACTGACGATGAGGTGGGCGGAAAACTCTCGCATCTTCAGGAACACGAGGTCTTTGTGGGGGCTGTGTCTGAGGTGTAGCGTGCCGATGGAAACGTTGCTCTGATGTGGCATAGTGATGTCGGGTGTCTGGTGGCAGCAAGAAGTAACTGGCAGATAGTGTTTTCTGCTCGAGTAATGTAGGCAACAGATTCATATGCCTTTTTGAGCAAGGAATCCGTACGGCCACATTGTGCACTGGGACATCGCACATTCCCTCTTAGAGCCTCATCAGGAGACACCACCAACGCTGCCACAGGCTGCTCTATTTCCGGAGCACGACCCACCCCGATAGAATCAGCTTCAGCCATAGATGCTAGAGTTCGAGCAATCTTAGAGCGTCGTTACGGCGGGCCAGAGCCAGTGAGAGCATTCGAGAATTCAGCCACAAAATCTTTACATGGCGGCATGGCAAACGAAGTTGCAGCTGAGGTCTGTCTGAAAAACACATTTGTTTGGGTAGATTGGACAGGTGACTCGTCAAGTCCTAGACGAGCAGCTGCCATTCGAAGCACAGCCAAAGTATCATCGGAGGAGGACTGGGCTTTTCCAGACGATTGAACTGATCCCCCACTAGAACCCTCCGTAGCTGTGTAACCAGTGAAAACAGCCTGAGGTGATGGTTGCGCAGCAACATCCATAGTATCCCCATGATCATGAAAAAAGGAATCTGAAGCACTCGTAGAAAGCACATCAAACTCTGAACGGTGAGAAAAACAAGGGGAATCAAGAGACTCTCCACCAGCTCCTAAATTCTGAACATTCTCATCCTCCTATGTCATGCTCACAGGTGTAGTAGATGTGGCAGGCTGAAGCGAGTGTAGCAGGCGTTTCAACTCTGCCATTTCTGAAGAAAGCATCGACACCGTCACAGAAAGAGAACCTTTCTCAGCATGTTCATCACTTCGCGATTTGGCCTTCTTTTTAGCTGGAAGAGGAGCACCAGCCGCCGCCGACGCCCTGCGCTTTCGAGTGCGCGTGGAGGCTACATCCAACTGTCCAAGTTTCACCGTTGAATTAGGGTCTAATTCGGCAAGACGGAGCCGTCGTTCCGACATAGGCAAAAGACTGCAGTGCACGCATGGGTCCGTGAGAGCCTCTCGCAGATGTTGAATCCCCAAACACGACGGGCAGATGTCATGACCGTCGTCAGGAAGAAGATTATTAGGGCACAGCTTACAAGTCAGTGGAAAACCAGTGGCGATCGAGCCGTGAGCCATAGTTAGCTACTCGCTAATAACACCCTCGGATAGCACCGTAAGTTTAAGTTAAACGGGATGAAAAATGATAAAAATAAAATAAAACGATTACCCCTGGAGAACCAACAGGTAATACCAACAATATCAAGAGATAAAAATGTCTAAAATGGCCGGCGGATTGAACCGAGGGACAAAGTGAGAGAAAAAAACACTCTAATAGAGTCACGGGAGATCGTTAACTCATAGGCGCGGAAAACACAAGCCACCGGATAGCACCGAGAGGCACAGAGTGTGTCACCGACGAAGCAATATAAAACTCACCAGTATTCAATCCTAGAATGACGAAGACACGCGCTGTCACAGCTTGTGAGGACGAATCTCGCTGCTCTAGTAATGCCGAGTTCAGACTGCATGATTTTAGCCACGATTTTGGCTCGCCGACAGGTTTTGAGAAATCGCCGACAAATGCCCGAAATCACAGGCAAATCGGCGCTCGTTCACGCGAGTGACAATCACGCAGTGTGAATGAACAAAGACGCGAACTGAGAGAATCACCGACGAGTCGCCGACGCCCGTGAGATATTTGGCATGCTAAATATCTGGACCTGTCGGCGATTCAAAATCCTGCTGTGTGAAAAGTGTTTTGACTGAAAACTACATCGGCGATCACCGGCAGCCAGTGAGAGAGCAAGATACAGAGCAGCAGGGAGTTCGGGGAGGAGTTATAGATCACATTTCAACATGATATGGCATTGTTTCAACAAAAAAAGCTTCTTCTCGGTCTATTTGGACACAATAAATGGAAGAAAAATTAGTAGAAATTTGGCAGGAGCACTCGTGTCTGTTTCACCAGCTGTACCACAACCGGGTCGAAAAAAAAAGTCTCACGTGAGAACTCCGGTCTTGCACGTGTGGTGTCGCGCGTTGTTTCCTTTTCATATCTCACGCGTGTTTGTTGTGAAATGTAGTTTGCGTGCAGCGTGCTAGACAGAGTCTGTCGGCGATTTTTCTAAAGTCATGCAGTGTGAAACCTTCTGTCGCCGATCCATCGTCCAGTGTGAACACAGCAGCGACTGAATGCTGGCCAAGATAGTCATGCAGTGTGAAAAGAGCAGCGACCTGACTACTTTGAAAATCGTGCAGTCTGAAAGAGCCATAAGCTGCACTTGACAGCGCGAATCACTCAATCAATACGACCTATCTCAAACAGGCGAGAAAGCGAAAGAGGTAGAGTGCTGAGCTTACTGTAGCTTTACCTCCAGGGCTCAGCATACGTCACGTCACGTGACTTTGTTGGTATATTCTCTCGATCTATCTTAGCTGGCGCTGCGATAATCCATAGTGTTTACACTGCCTCTGGCGGTCAGTAAGAATGAAACAGAACCACTCTCTTTCAGTCGCTATTGCTTGTAGTAACCTAGCCGAGAGAAATCTAAACACAGTGGAACATTAAAACCCTCCGCCGCCAACTAGTGTTTCGGAGCAGTACTGCAGAGCAACCAAGACCTGAACGCAGAAGTATAAATGCTCACTACGTGCGTTGCCAACGCCGTACACTACGGCGTACCCTCGACGCAGAAGTATAAATTGGCCTTTAGTCTTGTGTTCGAACGCAAAGTTTCTGGAGGGAACTCTTTAGTTTTGTGTTCGAATGCAAAGTTTCTTGAGGGAACGCATCAGTCTTGCGTTCGAACGCAAACTTTCTTGAGGGAACACATTAGTCTTGTGTTCGAATGCAAAGTTTCTTGAAGGAACGCATTAGTCTTTTGTTCGACCGCAATGTTTCTTGAGGGAGCGCATTAGTCTTGTGTTTGAAAGCAAAGTTTCTTGAGGGAACGCATTCGTTTTCCAAGCAAACAAAGTTTATTGAGGGAACGCAGCATCTCAACTGTGCTCAGGCATGTGAAGATAAATATTACGCAATTAAATGTGGCAGGTTGTCTTTGTCGTTAGAGAGCTGTGCTGAGCTGTGAATCTCCTCTGTGATGTCTGTAAGCTCTCTGTATTCACACACCTCTTATTTCTTCAGCTGTGTGTCACATGAGCGTGTCACAGATGATCTGAGGTCAGTTTAGAGCAGACCTGAGGTCAATTTAGAGCAGATCTGAGGCCAGTTTAGAGCATATCTGAGGTCAGTTTAGAGCAGATCTGAGGTCAGTTTAGTGCAGATGGCTGTTGGTCTGTCAGGGTTACAGTGGGTGAAGAATGTGTGCCATGCAAACAAATACACTCAGCCTCTGCCTGTGAGCACAAACACACATCTGAGAGATGAGCACAACAAACACATACATCTACATCTGAGAGATGAGGGGCTAACATTACAATAGGGTCTCATAGAGTTAACATGAACTATGAATAATGCATTTAAAGTATTTACTAATGCATTATTAAAATCAAAAGTTGTATCTGTTATTATTTAAAGGGCTAATATGAACTTATGAAATCAAAGACTAATTGTAGATACTGTAAAAAAATATTTTGCTCATTGTTAGGTAATGCATTATTGCACTTATTGTAAAGTAACCAAAAAATCGAATTAGTGTTCTGAGACATTCTCATTAACATCTAGATAATTAAAGTTTCATTAACATCTAAAATATAGATCTGAGGTCAATTTAGAGCAGATCTGAGGCCAGTTAGGACAGATCTGAGGTCAGTTTAGTGCAGATGGCTGGTGGTCCATCAGGGTAACAGTGGGTGAAGAATGTGTGCCATGCAAACAAATGCATTGAGATGCAGGGAGTGTCTTTCTTTGCATCAAATTTTATTTTTTATTATACGTTTATTGATGTATTAATTTAAATATATTTATATTAAATTATTTTACAGATTTTTTTTAAATTTATACAGTTTTTACCCTCTTCTTTCCAGATGTGAGGAAGTCTGACAAAGAGTTTTATCACCGTATAGGGCTATATAATTTAAAGCGAGGCAAAACAAAACTATAACAGCAATAAAATCACGCAACATTGGAACAATGAGAGCCTCGTGTTGCTCAGATTAAAAGAAATGTTGAGCGAGCACGAGCGCGCGCGCACATACAGCTGTAAACCCGCGTGGAAGCGCCGGTGTGTTACCGTGGTGACGGCGGAGAAAGAGAAAGAGAGGGAGAGGGTGCGTGTAGGTGTGTGTGTGTCGGTGAATGAGTTGGTGAACTCGCGAATGGTTTAACGGAAAGCTTCGTGTTCTGGATGTTTTAAATCACAGAATTTCTTTCTCGAGACCCACCGGCTGACGAGCGCGCGAACGTGAGTATCTTTTGTTCTCGCGCATTGACTTCAGATTTCTACATTTACCTCACTTTCTCTAACGAACACCTCAGATTAACGGAGACAAACAGCTGATTAATTTTATCTATATATTCAGACAACATAAAGACTTCAGTCAGAAAGTTGCCTGTTTGAATCGTTCTTGCGTCTTTTATTTGTCTGTTCGTCCAGAACGGAAAGTCGTGGCAGGAGAAACGACGAGTTCCTTCTTTCTCACTTCTCTTTTTTTCTGGATTTTGAAAGACTTTTTCTTTGCTTTAACGTGATAAAACATAGGATTTAGAACTGATGTCGGTGATTAAATGTTATTATTATTATTATTATTATTATTTTTGTAGGTGTAATGTTTCTGTGAGGAGGATCGTTCAAATTTACTTATTCATACTCCAGTCCCTGTATCTAAAACAAACTTTTAAAACAAACGCTTTTTTTTGTTGTTGCTTAATTTCATTTAATATTATGTCAGAAACTCACAGTATACAAAGTAAAATAATATTAACGATCATTTGACGGTGGTTGTGTGAGATCGGGTTGGTATTTTCGTGGATCAAAGATACTACCATAGACTTTATTGTAATATCAAACATGGGTCCTGTGTTATTCTCTTGATCATTTCTTATGTATAACGTTTAGCTATTGATTCTATTTGAACTAAACGGATTCATTTTAGAACTGTATTGAGTCATTTTAGAATCGCAGTGATTAATATTTTAACTAACGATCCTTTATTTTACTATAATGATTCATTTTAGAAATTTTGAATTAGTGTAGAATTATTTTAGAATCGCAGTGATTCATATTTGAACTGTAACTATCCATTATTTTACTGTTTCATTTTAGAACTGATTAATTTTTAACTATAATGATTCATTTTTTACCCGTTTTGAGTAATTTTTTAACTGATTAATTTTAGAACTGCAGTGATACATTTTTTAAATATGATTTTTCATTTCAGAGCTGCAATGATTGTTTTAGAATAATCGATTGTGATTAATTTTGCCTCTTTATCTCTCAATTCTGAGAAAAATGGTAAGAATTGTGAGTTATACACTTGTAATCGCTAGAAAAAAGTCAGAATTTGGAGTTTATATCTCGCAATTCTAATAATTGTGAGATTTAAACTAGCAATTCGAGTTATAGGGCCCTATTTTAACGATTTGAAATGCAAGTATCAAGTGCGAAGCGAAAGTCACTTTGTGGGCAGGTCTTGGGCGCTATTGCTAGCCTATATTACCGGCCGGATAAATGACTCTTGCGCCTTACGCAAGTTTAAAAGGGGTTGGTCTGAGGTAGCTTCATTATTCATCATAGGTGTCAATATTCTGGCGTAACGGAATCAAACCAATAAGAGCGTCATCTCACATTCCCTTTAAGAGCTAGCCTAGAAATCTAGACGCACCCTAGCGGTGCAGGGTGGTTATTTTGCAGCAAAGT
Source organism: Pimephales promelas (assembly GCF_988280905.1). Classification (NCBI taxonomy): domain Eukaryota; kingdom Metazoa; phylum Chordata; class Actinopteri; order Cypriniformes; family Leuciscidae; genus Pimephales; species Pimephales promelas. The sequence goes on from NC_142787.1 coordinate 9,110,501, forward strand.
GTGGTCTAGCAACTCTCCATAGACGTTTGAGCTGGAAAACCCCAACTCTGGTCGGGCCAATCACATCGCGTTTAGAGTCGGAGGGCGGGCTTAACATAGTGATGACAGAGTTGCGACGGTCAGAGCAAGCTCGGACATATTCGGTTTGAAGTCGTTCATCCTCGGATGCGGCCGGCGCCGCGCGCGCTGTTACAAAAACCTGTGGCGAAATGATCAACTTGTCATATTTGCCGCGCTCGTGCTGTCAATTCGAGTATAAAGGCTTTACTCCGTGTCAGAGCGCGCTCTGATCGGTATAGGTGCACGGACCTCTCCCGAATCATCTCCTCCATCTGCTTCGGCCACTACTCCGGCTCCATTTCCCTCGTAAGCTGATATTAGTATTTAAACATTCTCTATGATATTATTTTTTTAATGACACACTGCCTCTTTCTCTCTCATACATATGTTGGCTAGTTATAAACTCTTAGACTTTTAATGATTAGTGTTTTATTTTTAAAGTTTGTGGGTCGTGTAAAAAAAAAAATCCCTTATTTTGGGGATGGATTCCGGGAAATCTCCCTTATTTTCAATGTTCAATGTTGACAGCTGGACTGGATACGGTAAAAGTTTATCAACTTGCTCCGCTGAGTACGTCACTGTCTTTGTTGCTCTGATTGACTTTAGCGCTATCCAATTGCGTGCAGAGAGAATTTGAAAGACAACCGTTTATCCCGCCCCTCAGATTGAGCCCTGTCAATGAAGAGTTTCCAGACCTAACATATTGATGTAGGTCTGGCATGCCAGGCTATTTAAGAGCATGATGAATGAGGTGCGCTTGTTCCATGGCGCAATTCTATTGTAACGGCGCATTTAGGCTACCAGGCGTGCTTCACAATCGGTTCACGCCTCTTTTTTGCACCGACCCATTCAGGGAGCGCAAGTTAATTTCCTAGTTTACCAACGTGGGTCTGTCGAGGGAAAAGCCCGCTTTGCGCGGGTGCAAAATAGGAATGATAAATGGATCAGTGTACAAATTTGCGCCGGGTGCAAAATATGGCCCATAGAGTCACAATTCTGAGAAAAAACAATTCAATTTTTTTACAAATTTAATAGTGATAATATTAGCTTCCTGACAGTAAATCATTCTCTTCACTGTGCATCACAGTTTTTGCATCAGAAAGTTTGATACCTGATTTTACTTATATTTTTAAGTATTAGCCTTTAGTGACACACAATGCCTTGGACCGCAGTGGGCTGGCCCTTTAAGGTCTGTTTGAGGTTAGCTGGTTAACCAGCACTCGATCATCAGTGAACGCTCACTTTATGGAGGCTAAGAATAAGAGCTTGGACGGTCCGACCGTAAAACTGTGGAAGAAACACAGACGCTTCATTACGGGCTGCTGAAGCCAAGAGTGTGTGTGTGTGTGTGTGAGAGAGGCTTCCTCCATGAAGAAGTGGAAAATGAGAGCAGTTTTCCGGCGCTGTTTGTGGCCCGTCACTGACCCGGGCCACGGCCCGTCAGGTAAACAGTGTGTTGTTCAGATCTCAGACCACACAGTGTGTGAGTGTTCAGTGATCATATGCACACTCGTTGAAAACCCTGCTGGAAAACTGCAGATATTATTAAGATGACACGCTGATTGGGTGTGACAAAACTGACTTATATCATTCGTTTTAGAACTGCAGTGAGTCATATTTTAACTATAAATGATTCATTTTAGAACTGTATTAATTAACTTTAGATCTAGTGGTTAATTTTTTAACTATACTGAATTATTTTTGATATACAGTGATTTATTTTAGAACGATAATAATTTATTTTAGAACTGATTTGATTCCTTTTGAACTTTAATGATTCAGTTCAGAACTGCAGTGATTCATGATTCAGAATAGTCGCTGTGATTTGAAGACGTGTTTAACTGGTTACAGTGAGATCGTCTGTAACACGAGCCACAGTGTGTGTGAATGTGAAACCCAAGACCAGCAAAGTGTTGAAATGCTAATTGAATGTGTGCTGGAGGTCAGAGGTCAAACAGACACAGCTGCTGTCTGGGTTCATATCAGGCACTCATAATGTGTAGATCCTGATGTTGAGTTTTGTGCAGTTCAGATGTGTGTGTGTGTGTGTGTGTGTCTCAGATGCGTGTGTGACTGTGTGTGTTTCTCAGACACGTGTGTGTGTGTTTCTCAGACTGGTGAATCTGGATGTGGCCGGTTCTGTTTAAGGGCTTTAAATGGGTCACATTACGTGTGGAGTTTTCCATGCGCTTCCCAAACGGAGCCCATTTGATTGAATTAAAACCAGCCTTCAAATCCAGCCCTGAGGTCTGAGCGCCTGTGTGTGTGTGTGTGTGTGTGTGTGTGTGAGAGAGAGAGAGAGAGAGAGAGAGAGAGAGAGAGAGAGGGTGAGGGAGAGGGAGAGGGACAGGGAGGGAGGGAGGCAGGGAGGGTGTGTTTGTGTCGGTCAGATGTCAAGCTGACCTATAGAACGTCTTCATTGTGCTCTGGGTGAGTGTCTGTGTGTGTGCTGTTGTGTGTGTGTGTGTGTGTGTGTGTGTGTGTGCTGTAGTGTGTGTGCGCTGTAGTGTGGGTCAGTCATGCACACTGATAAGATTAGTGCTGTAGTAAACCAGTCTCTCGTTCTTATCTCTCTCTCTGTGTCTCTTGTGTTTTTCATCTGTGCTGCATCAAGCAAATCCCCCCCCCCCCTCTCTCTCTCTCTCTCTCTCTCTCTCTCTCTCTCTCTCTGTCTGTCTGTGTGTCTGTGTGTTTGAGCTGGGTGTGTTTCAACTCTGCAGGACACTCTGCTCTTCCCGCTTGTGGGATTCATCATTCCCAGTGTATTATTCCCCAGCATTAACAAACACAAGTGTGTCCAATTCCTAGATTGTGATGTGTGTTAATGACCCACAGCTGTATGCAAATGAGCCGGCGCAGTGCCCAATCACAGAGGAGTGTTTTCATGATCACATCTTGTGTGTTATGATTTGTGTTCGCTACTGATGTCATTAGAAACATTCATTTCACAACTGAAGGTGTCTGACAACAGCTGAAGTTCCCACTGGTTCCCTTTCAAGGGAACTCGAGCTGCGTTTGAGACGCAGTGGGAGCGCTCTGCGTGATTGCGTCGTAAAGCACTTGTATAATCAGTCCAATGGAAGAACGAGACATCATGGGTGGTGACGTCATGACCAGAAAACTATTCACCTTATTTTCGAACGCGGAAGTAACTATAGGTCCAACTTCCGGTTTTTGTGCGGCACTTCCGTTTCTTCGCTTTCCTGGGCAAACTAACGTTAGCTGAACTACGTTGATGAACTATGTCGTGGGAACATTTCCAAAAATCACTAAACAATCGAAATGGCAGGTCAGTGCCACACCCTCAAACTATTCACGTGTGGGAGGATGACATGAAGAAGTGGCATCATTAACGTACGAGGACATTTAATTATTTTGTGTTGTCACTTGGTGCGGATGGGTCTACAATGCGCAACTACAAAAGTACCTCCACAGTGGAAAGTTGGATAACAACATCGATGACTGGTATTCATGAAGGCTGATGTCCAACCAAGCCAAAGCAAGTTTGACGTTCACTCTGCATGGACCCCCTGTGTCGCGGGTCAGGGGAAGTCCTGCAGTCACGCAGTGGCGATCTAATGGAAGGTATGTCAATGCAATGATTTGTCTGTTCAGTTGTCTGTTTTATATACAGTATATAGTTCAGTGCCATAACACACTAGTTGTTGCCTTGTTGTGATTGGATTGCTAGTCATATTTTTTTACATAGCAGTGCTTAATTTTGGGATTTAACTAACATTGCAATTTGAAATCTAAATGTTAACTGATGCCTACTTCAATGTGTAGGCTTGAAGTTTGGCACACTGTACCAATCTGATGTGTACTCACATAGCTCTTGATGAAAGTTGACAACATTACATTTTAAGCTAGATTTACATTGAAGCATCCGATACCCAAACAGTACAAATAAGATAGAAATAAAACTTTTCTTTTTTATTTGTACTGTTTGGGTATCAGGTAGAAGAGTGGATGGAAACTTTGGCTTCTAAAGCATTTGGGAAATGAAATATAGTATATGACTAATTTTTTTTTTAATTAACAGATTGTGCACCTTTTCCAGCTAAGTAAAATTCTAATCTCTTGTTCATTGATGCTGCTTGGGTTAAGGTAAGTTTGGTTCAAGTTTGGGTAGAGGCATATTCTATCAGCACACCACATTTTTGTGAACCATCTCCTTTCTGTGTAGGTACGTATATCAATTCTAATTCATAATTCATGAAATGTTTAAATTTAGTGTTGTTTTACCATTTTAAAAGTGAATAATTGTAAATACATCAATGTAAACAAATGTCATGAGTTAATAAATTCCATTAGTGAAATACTGTAACTTCTTGCCTCCTTGTCTTCTTTTTTTTAGTTATTTACATGTGGTTAGGACAACATCCACTTGATCAAAATTACTAAATACAACAAATTACATTAGCAATTCAAATTAATAAAAATAGAAAATTTTAATAATACACATTTCAGTTGGAGAAGTTAAATATCATGTTTTTGTATCTGTAAACAATTAAATAGTCTAAAAATAAGTTGATATTATACAATACGTGAAAAGTCATTACTAAATTGAAAACATCAAGGTTTCAAACTCAAACTATTTAGTATAAAACCTGAGATCCAAAACACATTATTGTGTATTATAATTCCATTTTACAATTTACTGGTAAATCAGCAGTGCAGAAAAGAGATACCTGAAAAATAGAATGTTAAAGACAAATGTGAAAATGATAGTACAATAAAGGCACTGCCGGCTGTCAAATAATTATTTACAAATATTATGGAAATTTGAGTTTCATCATGGTCATCAATATTTGATCCATTTCATGCATCTTAAAGTTTGCTTTACAGAACTGTTCCAGATATTTAACATGATCAAAAAAGGCACTGAGAGAAAGGCCTGTGTACAACACACAGCTAGTGTCGATCTTCAGGAGGGCATGGGCAACTTCTCCACCACATTGTGTTTCTCTTTCGCATACATCCTTCATCTTTCCTCCTAGGTGTGTAGGTGTGATCCATCAGTGCCTGAACCTCCCACTGAGTGTCAGCATCTTTATGCAGAGTTGCCTCTGACTGTGGAATGGTCTAGTCAGCCTCCTCATCACAGTGGCTGTCATCTGCCAAACATAAGACCACATTAGCCCAGTTTAGCAAACAACGTAAAACATGCCTAGAATACTTACAACTACCTTAACAGCAAGCTTATAGAGCAACACCTGTATTAGTGCTCATTCAAATAATCATATTGCATATATTGCTTCCAATTATTACAAATGCCCTGGCTAGCAGGGATGAAAAAAAAATACAAATATATCATTAACCCTTGTGCATCCTTATGGACATGTTTGTTCTTTTCAATTGCAGTTTTACTGCATAGAATTTGGCACAGGTTCAACACATTTCATTATGTCTATATATATATATATATATATATATATATATAATACAGCCAATTTTGGAACAATATTTGTGTGGGAATTTTGCTGGAGAACATCTGTTACTGTCTCTAACCAAAATCTTACCTAAAGTTAATTTTTTTGAGATTTATGGCTTTGATTTTCTAGCTGTTTAAGAGTTCAACTTCTTTCATACAATATAAATTTTATATAAAATAATGTTCATAAATAATTTATTAACTTAAACCTATCTTAACTAAATTTTTACTTCAGCAATAATCTCCCACGGGTCTTCTTTAAAATGATACCAAACTTAAGTCTGTGCTCCCAAGCTTATAATTAAATGACAGTTTTTTGACATGGACATTTTTGTCCTCTATGTAACTTTTTTTGATTGATGCACAATGGATAAATATACAGAGAGAACAAACTTAAAAGACAGTTGGCTTTATGTGAAAGATATTAACTGTCAAGAGGGACACAAACTGAGAACTAACAAGAGTTAACATTACCTGTGTCTGCTAACCTCTGGACACGTCTCCTTTGTGTTTTTATTGGGACTTCGTAGTTCAGCCCAGCCACTTTTCTGGTATCGGGTGGTCTTCTGTGGGTCTTTGTGCCCACGAAATTAAAAGAACAAACATAAGGTCGCGTCGGTGGTTTGTTCAAATGTAAAGCTTTTAACCACAGGCGAAGGGATTCCTCATTCTTCTGCGGGGGTGAAGCTCGTTGAGCGCCTCGCACCAACATACAGCTCTCGTACGCGATCGATGATCGAAACTCCTGTTCAAAGTAAAAAAAAAAAGTTTCTTTTGTACCAGTTATTATGACAACCTCTAACTTTCCCCGAAGCCATAACTATGAGTAATTAGTTAATGGAGACTTGTTTGATTAACCGCTTCAGTGAAGTGAGTTAGCTAGACAGTTACCGGAAGTGCCAGACCGGAAGTCTCGCACAAAACACCGTCAAAATGGCTGCGTCCGTATTTCCGTTAAAAATAAGGTGGATAAAGCACTCCAGAAACCAGACCGCATCAGCTTCTGTGCCTTCAGCAAGCGCTCTCTGTATACTGTCCCTATCTGATTTATTTTTGTCTGTCTTGTAAAACAATATAACTCTATTATGGCTAAACAAGAGTACAAGCGTTGTGTTCTTCCCTGCCCTCGTTTCATCACGGGTGGGGACACACATCAGCTTTGTGTTGCTTGTTTGGGAGTGGAGCATACCCAGTCAATTTTCGAGGGAGCTGATTGTGAGCATTGCGAGAAGCTGTCTGTGAAGACACTCCGCTCTAGCCGGGCGTTCTTTGAGAAGGACGGTTCGGTGCGCGCTCCCCGAGGCGCGGGTTCGACGCTTGTCTTGGGGGTTGCAAATGGATCTAACAGCGGGGTTTGAGACTCTGCCCTTGTTGGATCTAGTGCCTTATCTCAGGGAGAAGCACGCGTGGCGGTTCTCCCCAGGATGAGGCACCAATACTGCTGCTATCCAGTTCTGAGGAATTGGATGTCATTAGTACCTCCATGACGGTCGGGAACTCCCGTTATTTCCTGATCTCCACACTGAGAGGTGTGGAATAAACCGGTGTCTTTTCGTGTCTTTAATCTCCAGACACATACGGGGATGAAGGACGCGGGTTATATGACAATGCCTCAGGCTGAAGAGACGCTTGTGAGCAGTGGTGGAATGTAACGAAGTACAAATACTTCGTTACTTTACTTAAGTACATTTTTCACGTATCTTTACTTTACTTAAGTACAATAAATAGTGCCTACTTTTTACTTTTACTTCGTTACATTTTGCAGCAATTATTATACTTTCTACTCCACTACATTTCTACAACTTCTGTTACATTTTCGTTACATTTTCTGATCAGTTTTTCCCCTGCCAAAACGTAATCTGACCGTCCGTTCGTTGCACGTTTGTCTCACCAGTGACGTTTGGTTGCCATAGATACAGTATATCAACCCGGTCACACTAAATGCGTCTCACACGCAGTGTGTTTATCGTGCAACTCATACGCGAAAATTACATGCATAGGAAACACACCGTGTGTAATATATGTTTGGTTTGGTTAGGATTATGGCAAGCCAAGAGGTTCAGAATTACACCATAAATTAATCTCGTTTACTGCCAAACATAGTTATTATACACTCTAAAAAATGCTGGGTTGTTTTAACCCAATTTTGGGTCAAATATGGACAAACCCGAAATGTTGGGTTAAAAATGTAATGTAAAAATTTAACCCAACGGCTGGGTTAGTCCATATTTGACCCAAAGTTGGGTTAAAACAACCCAGCATTTTTTAGAGTGTACAGTAAGGATAAGCATGATGTGTATATTGCCTAATTGCAAGCTTGTTTCAGAAATGGTGACATTTTTTTCCATCATTGAACATCATTATAGGAGTAGGCTATTAGGTTGAATGAGTTAGAATTAAATGTTTTATTAATCATTAGAAAATAGACATTAAGATAATACATTGTTATACAAGTACTTTTACTTTTAATACTTAAAGTACATTTAAAATAAAGTACTTTTTACTTTTTACTTAAGTATGGTTGTCATTGTGTTACTTCTACTTTTACTAAAGTAAATATTTATCTGGGTATTTGTACTTTTACTTAAGTACTGAGATTCAGTACTTCCTCCACCACTGCTTGTGAGCTATCTTTTTCCTGAGTCAGCGTCATCTCTTAAAGCCCCGGCGTTACCCACCAAGCCATTAAAGTCAACTTCAGGGCTGGTGGTTAAAGCGTATTCGGCGGCGGGTCAGGCTGCGGCATGCTTGCATACCATGTCTTTTTGCAAGCATACCAAGATCTGCTTAGAGATCTGCTTAGGAAGTCGGACATGATTTGTGAAATTGTCGCGCGACAGATCTATTTCTCCATGGCACCAAAGAGACGGCTAAATCTGTGGGTCGATCTATGTCAGCTTTGGTGGCTACGGAACATCATCTTTGGCTTAATTTAGCTGATTTAAAAGACAGAGATAGGTCTATCCTTCTGGATGCTCCACTGTCACCTTCCGGTTTATTTGGTGATTCTATAAGCTTGGTTATTGATAGATTTCAGGAGGCAAAAAAGCAATCTGCAACATTCCACGCATCATCAGATTCAACTCATTGTCGATGTACTTAGTTTTCTCTCACCACCCAGCTCCTCTCGGACTAGATGCGATGGGTCAGGTGTGGCCGAAGCTGCACCTGTCCGCTTTTCCCCCGATATCTCTAATTCCGGGAGTTCTGGAGAGGGTTCGCCGGGAAGGGGCCAGTCTATTGTTAGTAGCCCCATACTGGCCGGCTCGAGTTTGTTTCTCGGACCTAGTGTCTCTTCTAGACGGCTCTCCATAGGAGATTCCGATCAGGAGGGACCTGCTGTCCCAAGACACCCTTCACTTTTGGCTGTCCACATCCACACGACTAGGAGTATGGCGGCCTCGAAAGCCTTAATATCTGGGGTTTCGTTGCACGACATTTGTAGTGTGGCAGGTTGGTCCTCACCGCATACATTTTTTCATTTTTATGACTTGGACCTAGGCTCCATTCCTGGGTCTAGGGTGCTTGTGTCTTAGTGTGCTATTTTTATTTCATACAGTACAGGCATTTGTCATATGGCGTCGTGGGTATGGGGTTCCCACCGCATCTCAAAAGCAGCTTGAGTTCCCTTGAAAGGGAATGTCTCAGGTTACGTATGTAACCCTGGTTCCCTGAGAGGGAACGAGATGCTGCGTTGCTTTGCCATACTCCCAGCATGCCTGTGTTCGACTTGCTTCAGGCCTTTTCAGAAGCTGATGTGGTCTGGTTTCTGGGGTGCTTTATAGTTTCCTGGTCATGACGTCACCGTCCATGACGTCTTGTTCTTCCACTGGACTGATTATACACGTGCTTCACGACGCAATCACGCAGAGCGTTCCCACTGCGTCTCAAACGCAGCATCTCGTTCCCTCTCAGGGAACCAGGGTTACATACGTAACCTGAGACGTTTTCCACTGGGTTTCCTCTGGTTTTCCTCTAGATCTACTATGGTTTTCCACTGGGTTTCCACTGGTTTCCCTTTAGTGTTCCTCTGTTTTTTCACTGGTTTTCCTCTGGTTTTCCCCTGCTTTTTCAATGATCTAGATCTCCTCTGGTCTTCCACTGGTTTCCCTCTAGTGTTCCTCTGTTTTTTTCACTGATTTTCCACTAGATCTCCTCTGGATTTCCACCGGGATTCCGCTGTTTTCCACATATCTTTGCAGTGATATGTTAGTGAACATCCTAAAGCTTCTCAATAACAAAACAATCACACATGACAGTGAGAAAACTGCGGTTCAGAAAAGCATCAGATCATAGCGATGTGGATATGTTTACACGTCACGTTACATCTATTGAGCACTTCATACAATAGATTGCTTTAAAGCAGCTGCTTCACAGCATTAAACATGTAAAACAGTTTCGTGTTTAATTAGAAAACCAGCTTCAGTTTCTACTATAAAACGTCTCCAGTGTGTTCATGTTTACGCGCGTCTGAAATGAACCGGAGGCGGAGCCTCAGAGCCGCACCCACCTATTACATCATCAACCAATAAAAGGTCAGAGCTGTTAAGCAGCCGGAGTGGATTTTTCTGGGAATTTAGTTGGAAATGGCGTTGTTGAAGTTTATCGGCCTTTATGTCGAATAAAACTGCTTTTTAAACAGGTTTCATCAGTTAATAATGAATTTGACCATAAAATGTAAAATTAGAATACAGGGTTCTCAAGTTTTATCAAAAGCTTGGAGTGAGATTACATGCGGTTAGAGGAGGAGCCCCAATGGAGCCCCACCCCCCAATTTTACCCATTGTTCATAATTAACCAGCACAAATTGAAATTATAACAATTGGTAAATCTGATAAATGACAGAGCAATTCTTCACATCAATTATACTCTGTTTTAATGTTATATTAATGTTATATTCAAAATTACAAACATACAAAAATGCTCCAAACAGTTTGGAAAAACAAATCTTTTTGCATTTTGAATGTGTCTAGTCAAAGTGGTATAATGATTTATTGTGTGGTAGGACATTGTGAACAAATGGATACAGTAAGGTGTGTTTTTTAGTTTGTGTGTGTGTGTGTGTGTGTGTGTGTGTACAAGAGAAAACACTCCAGCTTATGAAATGTGTTTTGTGTTGTGTTGTGTTGTAACTAGAAAGACTATTAATACAGTATAATATATAATTTAAAATAAAATGAAGAAATACATCTTCATTTCTTCCCATACCCACTAACATTTCCCTGAGTTTGAGATAACGTAAGCTAGCCAAACTGAGCCAAAGCTTCTGGCCTGGTTGCAAAGTATTTGTAGAGTTTTTGATTGCATCAATCATAATGTATACGATGGGCTATATATTAAATGTTCTAGACTAAAAATGCTAGAAAACCTTTCTTCCCTTCTCCATCACCACAAGTATTCACGCAATGTTGTTGGTTACCTAGTATCGAGCGTACGGTGGCCGAGAATGTTTCGTCAACTTCCGTGTGTGTTTGCGTGTCTATGTTGCCGAACGAATGCAATCTGGCCGAGTGACACGCGCTGGCGGCAGGAATCTCCACTTTGTGTGCCTGCGCCTCGTATATAATGTTCTATTTAAAGCTGGCACGTGAGCTTGTGAACTGGTTGAATTGCGTGTCTCGCGGCCAATGCGTGAGACATGAGAACCATAAGAACAAATAGAATAAAAATCAAAGAACCATGAACATGCAAATGTGTTGTTAAATTATTGAAATATTAAATCTCAAACAGACTTGTATATGTTAGGAAATATTTTATCACAAAGGGATTTGACTGACAGTAGTTAAGGAAAAACGAGTTTCTCAGTGAAGGTCAGAGGTCACTGAGAATGTCTGATATTTCTGTGATTTTTCTCGCTGGGATTTGTGGGAATGTTTGGAATGATTGCCATGCAGTTGAGACTGAGCTGTGCTGACACACACACACACACACACACACACACACACACACACACACACACACACACACACACACACACACACACACACACACACACTTTACTGTCATCCTCAACATCTGTCTGTCCGTGGGTTCAGCAGTTCAGTGTGTCAGAATTGTTCCTTCTGTGTGTTTAATTGGTAGTTTCATCAATTGGTAGTTTCATCAGTATAATAAACAATTATCCCTTCACAGGGAGTTTGATTGACTGGAAATCTGACCAATCATAATCCGGCTAGGGCTAGGCCTAGACTACTTGTTCTGAGCAAGTGTTGTCAGTCAACAGGCTGTAAAACTGTTGGCTAAGTTACAGTTACAGACACTCATGAAAAACCGATGTTAATTATCTGGGAATCATTTTCTAACAGCAGTCAAGTTGTCATTGTGTCAAACAAGTTGTGAATTTGTGTAACATTGAAACAGGAGATCATGGGCCCTTATCTTGCACCCAGTGCAATTGACTTTGTACACCGACACATGTATCATTCGTATTTTGCACCCGTGCAAAGCGGACTTTTCCCTCCACGCAGGCAAACTATTGATTGAACTTGCGCTCCTTGGACGGTTCAGCACAAAAAAGGATTGCGCAAACAGCCCCTGGTGCTATTTTGCAGTTCCAGAAAACAATTTTTTTAACTATTTTAAACGTGCATTCTTGGCCATAATACAGAGTGTGAACAACGGGCATACACTGTAAATGATTGTCTCATCTACACAGATGCAGGCTCGACAAAGAACTCCAGGGGAGACGTGCTTGATTCCCACCGGTTCCATAGTGAGAGTGGCGCGGCCAGAGAAATTTTGGGAACTGCAGGCATATCAAATATATTATAAATATTTTTTCCGTGTGAGAAATAGCCAACAATGTGTGGCTGGAGTGCGTGACAAAAGACCGAAATGAGTGACTGTCACTCTCAATGTGGGAAACTTGAGAGCCATGATGCTGGACTTGTCAGTGTGTTGTCGGCGTGTTGTCAGTGTGTTGTCTGTGTTATCTGTGTGTTGTCAGAGTGCTGTCAGTGTGTTGTCGGAGAATTGTCAGTGTGTTATGTCAGAGTGTCATCAGTGAGTGTTGTGTGTATTTTTTACTGCATGAGAACATGGTGTGTGGTGTGAGAGAGGCGTGGCTTGTCTAACATAGCAACAGTAACTAGAGGGGGCGGGTCTTTAAAATTGGTCAATTGTTGGTTGTCTTGTTCCTTAATTTGCATGTGCGTCATTCATTCCTGAATGTGAAAAACAATATTCCAACCTGATGTAGTGTTGATATTGTTGTAAGTGCACGCGTGTGTGAGTTACTGTAAGTGAGTGACTGTGTATAAGGTGTTTAAGTGTGTGTGTGTGTTATCTTATTGGGATATTATAGTGGGATATTTTCCCACCGGTTAATCGACGTATGACAACACCAGTAATACCCGATCACCGGTGGGGGCTTTTAATTTAAAGGCAAATGTAAAATGCACGTGTTTGCACATGCATGCATAATGGTGCATAGCAGCACTATTTTTTATTTATTTTCTTATTTTTTATTATGCAATCCAAAACTTACAGGTGACTGATTCACCCAAAAAAACCATCAAGGTCTCATACATCAACATCTACACTTAACATAAAAGTATGTATGTATGTGTGTGTGTATGCGTGTGTATGTATTACTGGGTGTGTGAGTGGAAATAACTTAAAAGAAGAACATCTTACAGATACCAAAGATGTGATAAAAATGAACTAAATATTAATAGAAAAAAAAAAATAGAAAAAATGTATTAACCGGAGGATGAGGAAGATATGATCTTATAAAAATGTAATAATCTTATAAAAATGTAATAAAAGTAAGAATGCAGCACTGTTTTGTTGTTGTGCCCCAAATTAGCTCTAATTTGAAAATGCAACTAACATGTTCATGGCCACACGTCAACGGGAGCACAGCGGAGCGACAACCTTTCGATACATTCTGTCTGACATTTTTCTGTGCTGGACAGAAGCTTCTAGAAGGTTTTCCATCAGACCCTCTGAAGGTCCATCTGGCCAGCAGCTCAGTGTGTGTGTGTGTGTGTGTGTGTGTGTGTGAGCACATCCGTCCGCTGGGAAACCCTGGGAGTTTTTCATATTCTGTGTTTACCCTTTGAATTCCATTTGAAGCCGTTCAATGTTTCAATATTCGAACTAAATTTGTAGTAATCAAAAAGCATATCTAATCGATTGACTTGTATATGTAACAATTTAATAATTGTATTAATTTAATGTTTACTTTTCAATGTAATAATTCCCAAATTATATTTAATTATTTCCTCAAATTATGTTTATTGTCAAAAACTGTGCTAATCAATAAAATTAAAATTAAATATAGTAAAATATGTATAAATATGTCCATGAAACATCAGGATCGAGTCAGACAGACAGAAGAATATTATAGTGAAAGACTAAAGTTCATCTGACATAGCAACAGTAACTAGAGGAGGCGGGTCTTTGAAATGCGCGTGTTGGGCGGCAGTGGCTCAGTGTTTCATGTGGGTTGTCTACAATCCGAAAGTTTGGTGGTTCAATCCTCGGTTCCACCTGACCAAGTGTCGAGGTGTCCATGAGCAAGACACCTAACCCCAGCTGCTCCCGACGAGCTAGATGGCGCCTTGCATGGCTGACACCGCCGTCGGTGTATGAATGAGTGTATGAATGGGTGAATGTGAGGCAAAATGTAAAGCGCTTTGGTGGCCAGTCTGATAACATGTGTGTTATGCAGTGTGTGTGTGTGTGAGAGAGAGAGAGAGAGAGAGAGAGAGTGTGATGCAGCGTGAGTGTGTGTGTGTGTGTGTGAGAGTGTGATGCATTGTGTGTGTGTGTGAGTGTGATGCAGTGTATGGACAGTGTTTGTTGCGTGTGGACAGTGTGTGTGTTCATGCGGACAATGTGTGTGTGTGTGGACAGTGTGTGTATGTTTTTTTTAGACGCATGTGTTTCCAGCATCCTGGTTGCGTTCTTGTTGGTTCTGCCATTCCTTCAGTGTGTGTGGACAGTGTGTGCTTGTTAGACGCATGTGTTTCCAGTGTTCTGCTTGTGTACTTGTTGGTTCTGCCATTCCTTTGGTGTGTGCGTTGACTGTGTGTGTGTGTGTGTGTGTGTGTGTGTGAACCGTGATGTCATTGTTCTCTGAACCACGTTAATGAACTCAATTGTCCTCGTGTCTAAGATTTCACGCCTGACAGACGTTAACTTGTGTTACGCTGACACTCACAGTCATGGTGTGTGTGTGTGTGTGTGTGCGTGTCATGTGTCGCGTGTCAGCCATGCTGAGTCAGTTGTTCTGCTGTTCTCGTTTACACTGATGTTCAATACGGTGTCACTCCACTTCTGAGTGTGTGTTTGAGTGTGTTTCATGTAGGACACAATAGTATCATGAATGAACTGAATACTTTCAATCAGCACAGCTGCTTTACTGCTCAACAGAGAGAGAGATAATGAGCTGCAGTGTTTCCTCTAGGATGTTTTCCAGCTGTGGTGGCAGGCCCATTTCCCCAGGGGAAGGGGGCATGGCCTATGAGTGATATTCCCCTGGCCATGCCCCCTTGCCCCAGGTGCTTAACCCTCCCCTGACGTGGTGTGCAACCTCTGACATAGCAATTGTAAGTCGCTTTGGATAAAAACACTGAAAGTTCAGTGTAAGCAGAGATATCTTCTTTTAAAAATCAGGAAGTATACAAAAACGACTTGATTGGGACTACAGCTGGGTTTTAGACGTCACTGATCCACACATTTGCATCAACCCCTCCCTCCAGAAAATGCAAAAAAAAGGGCATGTGCATATTTCTGCGGCTCGTCGAGTGTGTTGTGTTCACCCAGCTGTCTTCTGTGTTCAGACTTCCCATGGACACTGTACTTCGTCAACAATGGATACAATTTATGTTTGATTATGTTCCTGAAAATGACGATCGTAATTTAGCTCTCTGTGCTGTGCATTTTACGGAAGACTGCTTCAAGAATCTCCACGAATTCAATTCCGGATTCAACAAGAAACTGTTACTAAAACATGAAGCAGTTCCAGCTTTAAACCCTGAGGCAGCAGTTGTTGGGCCACAACCTGTAAGTAGGCTAAGACTTAAAGGGGGGGCTTTTTTCATTTTAAATAGTGTGTATATTTCTGTTGGTGCATGAGCAGTATCTGCAAAGTTGCAGCGCTGAAAGTTTAGTGTAAGCAGAGATATCGTCTTTTAAAAATCAGGAAGTATATTGCCTACAAAAACGACTCGATTGGGACTACAGCTGGGTTTTAGACGTCACTAACCCATACATTTGCATCAACCCTCCCTCCGGAATATGCAGAAAAGGGCATGCCATATTTCTGCAGGTCGTCCAGAGCCGTGGCTCGTCGAGTGTGTTTGTTCACCCAGCTGTCTTCTGTGTTCGAGCTTCCCACGGACGCTGTACTTCGTCAACAATGGATACAATTTATGTTTGATTATGTTCCTGAAAATGACGATCGTAACCTAGCTCTCTGTGCTGCGCATTTACGTAAGACAGCTTCCAGAATCTCCATGAGTTCAACTCTGGATTCAACAAGAAACTGTCACTAAAACATGAAGCAGTTCAAGCTTTAAATCCAGAGGCAGCAGTTGTTGGGCCACAACCTGTAAGTAGGCTAAGACTTAATCATTCACATGTATGTTTTTGCATGTATAATTCCAGACGTAGCCTTGTGTTTTATTTTTTTCAAATGCCAGCGCTGGCTTTATAGCCACTATAGGCTACTAGTTATGCTATTTTGTGTCTATGACAAACGCGTAGGCTACACACATTATGCACCTGAATTTTGTATAAGTACTAATGTTTTAAATGTATTTTTAATGTATGCTTTAGACATTATTTTCAAATTTGATCAAGGACGTAAACTAATGCCAACGCTGTTTGTGTTTAACATTAGTAGCCAGTCAGTTGCTATTGTTGCCAGTCAGATGCTATTGTGTAAAACAAACGTGTATAAAGTCAAAAAATGTAGCAAATTATCATTCAGATATGTTTAGTAAGAGCTGTGTGTGGTGACTTTCTGCTTGACTCTCTTCATCGCCGCTTTCTCGGTCTGATTCTGCCTCAAACTGATACTGCAGTTCGCCACTATTATTTACATCTGGACTGGAGTGCAGGCATGTTTCCCCCGTAAAGGGGGTCGCACACCGGGCGCGCAGCGCCGCGTCGCGCAGCGCCATGTCTTCAAAATTCGAACACATTATTCTCTATGTGTGTACACAGCCCGGCGGCGCCATTCGGCGTCTGTCAGCGCCGCCCAGCTTTACGGCTCAGGACCGTGTTCAAAACCCTGCCGCGCCACAGAGCGCCATTTGCATAGTTTTATATTAAATTTGCATTTATTTGTCTCAAATCGTCGTTAATGTACATACTGACTTCACCCTGTGCTGCAATATACATTTAAGCCTATTTAACATTCCTAATTTTCCTAATATCTAACAGCTTGAATAGTCATATTGGGGAAAAAATGTAAAACAAACAGCCTTTTTAAATCCATTTTTCAATAGGCTACTCTATCATATTAACCATACACTAACTGTGTTATTATTATTATTAAGTACCAGTCTAAACCCATCAGTGCGAAATATTAATGCATAGGCGATGTAACGTTTGCCTCACGTGGTTACATTCACGGTCGTGTAGAGCCACCTATTGGATTTACCAGGTCACAACACACTTCAGGTAATTTCTGTAGCGTAGCAGTGGAGCGAAATGGACGAAGAAAAACTCATCAATGTAGTAGGGAGTAATCAATGAAGTAGTTGCCTAGACAACGGATAACGTTACAACAAAATAACAGACTTAACAAGGTGATAGACACTTTTACTTGGTTAATAACGTTCAAACATCAGCTATTTTATTCACTTAACATAAAAAATATATATAATACATCCAGTTTAAACTCACCCATCTTGCAGCTCTTGACTTCTACCAGAAGTTGATTCAAAACTGACCTCGTGCGAATAGAATGTGCGCGTCCGGTGTGCGATACCTGTGAATTGTTCTAGACGTGGCGCGATGCGGCACGGCGCTACACTGCGCGCCCGGTGTGCGACCCCCCTTAAAGGTAATGGGCGTTAACCTTCCGGACAACGTGAGCGACAGTTTAGCCAATCACAACACACCGGGCCAAACTAACCAATCTGAGCCCACTGCCGGTTTCTGAGGGAGTGGTTTCATAGACTCAGGAAGTCAACCGGTTGTTCAGGGGACAGAGGAGAGCGCGGCTTAGAAAAAAGGTGAAGTTTATGAAAAATAAAACTTAAAAAAAAAGAAAAAACACAAATACATGTTATATTGCACCCCATAAACACAATCATACAAAGAAAAAAAGCAGTACACCCCCCCCCCCTTTTAACAATAACACAAATGTCAGCCAGGGCGGGATGATGTCAGCTGTGGAGGACACACTGCATAAACACACACACAAAACACCGGTACTGACATGACTAAGAACACACACACACACACACAACACCGTTACTGACATGCCTGAGAACACGCACACACTTACACAACACTGTTACTGACACGACTGAGAACACACACTTTTGCTGAAATGACCGAGAACACACACACATACACAACATCGTTACTGACATGACTGAGAACACACACAACACTGTTATTTACGCGACTGAGAACACACACACTCACACAACACCGTTAATGACACAACTGAGAACACACACACAACACCGTTACTGACACAACTGAGAACACACACACAACACTGTTACTGACACAACTGAGAACACACAGACAACACCGTTACTGACACGCCTGAGAACACGCACACACTTACACAACACCGTTACTGACACAACTGAGAACACACACACACAACATAATTTCTGACACGACTGAGAACACACACACACAACACCGTTACTGACACGCCTGAGAACACGCACACATTTACACAACACTGTTACTGACACGACTGAGAACACACACTTTTACTGAAATGACCGAGAACACACACACATACACAACATCGTTACTGACATGACTGAGAACACACACAACACTGTTATTTACGCGACTGAGAACACACACACTCACACAACACCATTACTGACACAACTGAGAACACACACAACACAGTGACTGAGAACACACACACAACACCATTACTGACACAACTGAGAACACACACACACACACAACACCGTTACTGACACAACTGAGAACACACACACAACACCGTTACTGACACGCCTGAGAACACGCACACACTTACACAACACTGTTACTAACACGACTGAGAACACACACACACAACATAATTTCTGACACAACTGAGAACACACACACACAACATAATTTCTGACACGACTGAGAACACACACACAACACCGTTACTGACACGCCTGAGAACACGCACACATTTACACAACACTGTTACTGACACGACTGAGAACACACACTTTTACTGAAATGACCGAGAACACACACACATACACAACATCGTTACTGACACAACTGAGAACACACACAACACCGTTACTGTCACAACTGAGAAAACACACACACAACACAGTGACTGAGAACACACACACACACACACAACACCGTTACTGACACAACTGAGAACACACACACAACACCGTTACTGACACAACTGAGAACACACACACACACACACAACACCGTTACTGACACAACTGAGAACACACACACACAACACCGTTACTGACACGCCTAAAAACACGCACACACTTACACAACACTGTTACTAACACGACTGAGAACACACACTTTTACTGAAAAGACCGAGAACACACACACATACACAACATCGTTACTGACACGACTGAGAACACACACACACAACACTGTTATTTACGCGACTGAGAACACACACAGTCACACAACACCGTTAATGACACAACTGAGAACACACACACAACACCGTTACTGACACAACTGAGAACACACACACACACACACACAACACTGTTACTGACACAACTGAGAACACACAGACAACACCGTTACTGACACGCCTGAGAACACGCACACACTTACACAACACCGTTACTGACACAACTGAGAACACACACACACAACACCATTTCTGACACGACTGAGAACACACACACAACACCGTTACTGACACGCCTGAGAACACGCACACATTTACACAACACTGTTACTGACACGACTGAGAACACACACTTTTACTGAAATGACCGAGAACACACACACATACACAACATCGTTACTGACACAACTGAGAACACACACAACACCGTTACTGTCACAACTGAGAAAACACACACACAACACAGTGACTGAGAACACACACACACAACACCGTTACTGACACAACTGAGAACACACACACAACACCGTTACTGACACAACTGAGAACACACACACACACAACACCGTTACTGACACAACTGAGAACACACACACACAACACCGTTACTGACACGCCTAAAAACACGCACACACTTACACAACACTGTTACTAACACGACTGAGAACACACACTTTTACTGAAAAGACCGAGAACACACACACATACACAACATCGTTACTGACACGACTGAGAACACACACACACAACACTGTTATTTACGCGACTGAGAACACACACAGTCACACAACACCGTTACTGACACGCCTGAGAACACGCACACACTTACACAACACCGTTACTGACACAACTGAGAACACACACACACAACACCATTTCTGACACGACTGAGAACACGCACACAACACCGTTACTGACACGCCTGAGAACACGCACACATTTACACAACACTGTTACTGACACGACTGAGAACACACACTTTTACTGAAATGACCGAGAACACACACACATACACAACATCGTTACTGACACAACTGAGAACACACACAACACCGTTACTGTCACAACTGAGAAAACACACACACAACACAGTGACTGAGAACACACACACACAACACCGTTACTGACACAACTGAGAACACACACACAACACCGTTACTGACACAACTGAGAACACACACACACACACACACACACACAACACCGTTACTGACACAACTGAGAACACACACACACAACACCGTTACTGACACGCCTAAAAACACGCACACACTTACACAACACTGTTACTAACACGACTGAGAACACACACTTTTACTGAAAAGACCGAGAACACACACACATACACAACATCGTTACTGACACGACTGAGAACACACACACACAACACTGTTATTTACGCGACTGAGAACACACACAGTCACACAACACCGTTAATGACACAACTGAGAACACACACACAACACCGTTACTGACACAACTGAGAACACACACACACAACACTGTTACTGACACAACTGAGAACACACAGACAACACCGTTACTGACACGCCTGAGAACACGCACACACTTACACAACACCGTTACTGACACAACTGAGAACACACACACACAACACCATTTCTGACACGACTGAGAACACACACACAACACCGTTACTGACACGCCTGAGAACACGCACACATTTACACAACACTGTTACTGACACGACTGAGAACACACACTTTTACTGAAATGACCGAGAACACACACACATACACAACACCGTTACTGACACGACTGAGAACACACACAACACCGTTACTGTCACAACTGAGAACACACACACACAACACAGTGACTGAGAACACACACACACACAACACCGTTACTGACACAACTGAGAACACACACACACAACACCGTTACTGACACAACTGAGAACACACACACACACTCACAACACCGTTACTGACACAACTGAGAACACACACACACAACACCGTTACTGACACAACTGAGAACACACACACACACACACACACACACAACACCGTTACTGACATGACTGTGAACACACACTCACACAACACCGTTACTGACACGACTGAAAACACACACACACACACACACACACTGAGCTGCGTTCAGGCACAATGAGACTCCTGATGTTATTCAGAGCCCACCTGCCATTATGGAGGAAAACCCCGGCACCGACACCCGACTGAGGACTAGAATAGAGAGTGTGTGTGTGTGTGTGTGTGTGCACGCCTGAACCCCCGCAGCAGGAACAGATTAAACTGACAAACACTCATTCTGAACAATAGCTCCTAAGGATATCCTACTTTTAACACGGGGGCTTCAGGGGGACACTGGGATAACACAGACACACTCACACACACACTATTCTTCAGCATAACACACTCTTTCTCTCAAACACACTCACACACTAATCTTCAGAGTAATACACACTTTCTAACACACACACTGATCTTCAGCGTAACACACACACTTTCTCACACACACACACACTGATCTTCAGCGTAACATGCACTTTCTCACACACACTCACACACACACTGATCTTCAGCGTAACACACACACACACACACACACACTCATCTTCAGTGTAACACACACATACACAGATCTTAAGCGTAAACACTCAGTATGACCTCAGTATGGATTGAGTGTGTGGAAGAGTGCAGCACAACACACTATAATGCTTCAAACTGTAGTCACACATGACCTCTCACACGCTCACATGACCTCATTAATGGTTTAATCGAGTGAGTGGCGTCTCTTATCGACATCGCCTGCTCTTCATCATGTGACCTCGCTCTTTACTCTCCTCCAATCACAGCGCCTCTCTCTCCTGGTGCAAAAAGGGAGCTGTTTTCTCCCAGGTCCTGTACCCGTAAGTGTGTGTGTCTCTCTTAGGTCCTGTACCTGTGAGTGTGTGTGTGTGTGTGTGTGTGTGTGTCTCTCACAGGTCCCGTACCTGTGTGTGTGTGTGTGTGTGTGTGAGTGAGTGACGCTCCTAGAATCTTGAAGTTGTCCATGGGATTCGATGACATCACTGTTTGATTGTTGTTGTGATGTTATGGAGGATTTCTCCGGAAAGAGTGTGTTTCCTCCATTTACTCACTGGAAGTTTTAGCCAAAAATCCGCTCAGGGAAGATTTACTCATAGATTTGAGTGAGTGTGTGTGTGTGTAAGTGTGAGTTGCTCTTAGTTTGATCCCATGTGTTCTGGGATGAGTGTCTGTGTGTTTGTGAGTGTATGATCTCACTGAACACACAGGTTTGCATAAGGGCTATTTTCCATGATCTTGGCCGCTGGGATCATGGCTCCACCAGATCTGCAGTAACAGCCTTCAATTAGAGTTCAGTTCGTTAGTGTGCCAGAATATGTTGATCGATTACTTTTTTTGTACACAATTGACAAAGAAAATTTGATTACTTTTTTTAACACAATTGACAAAGAGATCAATATCAGAAAGGAAAAATCACACTCCATTTTAAACATATATATTTGATATATGAGATGGTTTGTGTGTGTTTTATGCAAATTACTATCCTTAGACCTCAAGCCACTCAACATATGCACATATGCCGAACGAGAGGAGTTTTCTGCATATGAAAACAATAAATCAGTCAGATATTAGTAAATGAGACTCCATGTCCTGGTTTCGGTCTTTGTATCATTACTGGTTTTCCAGTGATTGTTCTCTTGTCTCATCCGTTCTCGTGTGTGTGTGTGTGTTTCGGTCAATGTTCACAGCGTGTCAAACCCTTACGGGTGTGGTGTTATCACAGGAGTTCTGACACGACATGATCATGTGATCTCTCCTGACCGCATCGTCCTATCCATCCGATCTTGCATTGCTCTGCTTCAAGATCAGATGATGGGATGGTGAACTTCAGCCCTGAGAGCGTTTAGACATCAGGGCTTCTGCCGCCAGACTGTGTGTTATTGTAACCCAGATTCAGGCTGTAGATGGGCCCCTCGGGGGAGGAGCCTGTAGGGGGCGTGGTCAGAGGGATGACATCACTAGGGCATATGGAGCCTGTAGGTGGTGGAGCCAGTAGGGGGCGGGGTAAGAGAAGATGACATCACTGGAGCAGATGGTCACTCAGACTGTGGAGTGAATGAGACGAGAAGCTGGGATTGAGTTCATATGACTTCAGTTTATCAGAGGTATTTATCTGTGTGAGTGAGTGAGTGAGCGAGTGTCTGTGCGCTTTGCCGTGCATGTGTGTGTGTGTGTGTGTGTGTGTGTTTTGAACTGTCTTTGTCTTTCTCTGGACTTTTGTTATAAAAGAGCTCAGGATGTATAAAGCTGGTCTCTCTCTCTCATTCTCTCAAACACACACACACACACACACACCCCAGTCAGGTTTTTATCACTCATCAGGCTGCAGAGTTCAGAGGTCAAGGCTTTTCAGAAGGTCATGTGATCTGAGCATTTGGTTTCAATTTCTCATTTCTGTGTTTTGGAGACACAGAGGCCTTATGTTTATACCAGCATGGAGCCGTTGTGTGTGTGTGTGTGTGTGTGTGTGTGTGTGTGTGTGTGTGTGTGTATAAAGGACCAAGGGTTTACACCAAGGGCAATAACTATAACGATATTGTAAAATCGTTATAAATGTAAAACTATAGTGAAGTACTCAACACAACTATAATGGTCAACATCATTGGAATCACTTTCAGAGTGGTTTAAAAACATCGACAGCCAATCAGAATGCTTCCTGCTTTAAACAGCATTTCAATTAACATTGAAACTGCAGCGCATAATAAACAGAACGATATCATCTGCTGATGTGGATGAGCAGTTATTATTATAGGAACTGTTCTTGGAGTGAGTTGGGCACATATGAGCATTATCAAGTTATTCACCTTTATTCTAATTCTTCTCATAACTGTTGTAAATCAGTTGTATAGAAACTAAGCTCTTGACTAACTGCTCATGACGGCCTTGGGAAACTCATTAGTGAGTCTCCTTCCTTTATACAGCGCTTCAGCAGCTTTACAGAGATAACAGGACAATACTGCAACAGAATTTGTTTCAAGAAGAGAATAGCGTCGTGATGCTTCAATTTCTGCTGTAAAAAAGTTATTAATTTAGTTCATTTATATATATATATATATATATATAGAGGCTCTGGAGAAAACTCTGATGCCACCGTCCAGCTCAGTTCAGTTCTTATGTAATGCTGTCAGTGCAGGAGATCAATAATATTGTTTAATATTACATTAAATGTCCCCAAATAAGCAACAGGAACTGAAACTCAGACTCAGTTCTCTTCTGGCCAACAGTGTGTGATTGTAATTATGATTCAGGCATTACAGGTCAGAGGTCAGATTGGATCAGAGCATCCAGAATATGATCCAGTTAACGTCTGGCTGTAGATCAGAGTCGCATCGGAATGGAGACGTCACTGTGAGTCAGACGCGTGTTATTTCTGCAGTTTAAAGTTGTGCTGATGATGAACACAACAGATATCAGAAAACTGGCTCACTCTTCATCATGAGTGTGTGAGTGAGTTAGTGTCTGTGTCTGATTTGGGGAAAATGTCATATTGCAATTATTGAGGTCAATATTGCGATATGCGATTGTGATAAAATAAACAAATGGTTTCATGAGTGAACTTGCTTGGTTCTAAAGCAAAATGCACACACAGATTAGTGATAATCATGCATTCGCACAAATAAGAGTGGGATCATGGAACACTAGCCAGAGGATGACAAAAAATAACAGATGCTGCGTTAATTGCATTAACTGCATATTATTTGTTCATTTCATATAAAATCGCTGCATTTTGTTTTATATCATCACATAGGCTTGACATCGCGATTGCGATGTGATTAATCGTGCAGCACTAGTGTGCCGTTGTGTTGCTTTCGGGACTCGTGGTTGAGTGTGTGTGTGTGTGTGTTTGTGGCGTTATGTTGCTGTCTGGGCTCTTGGTTGAGTGTGTGTGTGGCATTGTGTTGCTGTCGAGACTCATGGTTGAGTGTGTGTGGTGTGTTGCTGTCGGGACTCGTGGATGAGTGTGAGTGTGTGTTTGTGGCATTGTGTTGCTGTCGGGGCTCGTGGTTGAGTGTGTGTGTGTGTGTGTGTGTGTGGCATTGTGTTGCTGTCGGGACTCATGGTTGAGTGTGTGTGTGGTGTTGTGTTGCTGTCGGGACTCATGGTTGAGTGTGTGTGTGTGTGGGGGGCATTGTGTTGCTGTCGGGACTCGTGGTTGAGTGAGTGTGCGCGTGTGTGTGTGTGTGTGTGGCATTGTGTTGCTGTCGGGCCTCGTGGTTGAGTGAGTGTGTTTGTGTGTGTGGGGCGTTGTGTTGCTGTCGGGACTCATGGCTGTTCGTTCGGACTGGTTAACCCATGTCATCATTTACATGTATTTGTGGTTGTTGAGTTTAGTCATTCAGACTCTCAGAAGAACACAAACAGGATGACGATCACAGCACCCGTCAGCGTCAGTGTGTCACACCGATCTCCTGTTTCTCGGTCTCTGAACGCTCAGAACGCTGGTGTTCAATGCGTGATGGTCAAAAATGACAGAATTTGTTGTTGTTTTTTTTGTCAATGAAATGAATGTACAGTATTTTAGTTTGATAATGTTTATTTAATATTTGAATATTTGAATAATAAATGTTTATTTAATATTTATATTTTTAACGGAATTTATTTATACTAAATTATATTCCAGCTGTATTTATAATCCACTTATTCACTTTTGAGCATTGACCTGAAAATGTCATTTTCAGCTTAAACTGTGGTAAATCTTGAACTCTTTAGAGCGACAGACTGAAGTTTGATCTCTTCTAAAAGAGGACACTCAGCACTCTGCAGATTATTGCTGAAGTGAACTTAAAGTCAGCATGAAATCAAATTTGACAAATCTTCTTTTTATATGTAATATTGTAGTGTTTATTTTGAATGATTTATCGGCGCACTTCATTATTTTTTTAAATTCATGTACCCTTATAATCTTTAATCAAATACATTACCCTTCCCTCCCCCATCGAAACGACATCTCTTCTCTTTCGGTCACGTGGAATGCCAAAAGGGTGTGGCCAGATCCGATGAGGGTGCAGCTGTCGGTGAACCGCCTCTCAGAGAAAAGCATTCAAATTGTTTGCAACGCCCAAAACTCCAACGATTCAATCAATTCCCGAAGGACGAAATCAAGCCCTGCCCTACATTTTTTCTAATTTCAGAAGCCGTTTCACTCGGATATACATCACAACAAGGAAAAAATGACAATCTCAACTTCCGTTTCACGCCGACTTTGAAGTGAGATGTTGTTCGGCTGCAGTTCCAAACGCTTCCACTCTGCGCTCGTTTCTGATCTTGAGAAACAAAAGTGTGAATATCGTTTTCAGGACCATTTAACTTGTTCAATCATGGCCATGATTTTTTTGTGGGTTCACACAACAAGTGCCAAAACCTTTACCAAGATTCGTATGAAGTTAACAAAATTCAAGAAAAAAAAAACAAAGCATAATATCTTTCCGTACGAATAACACAATTCAAACATGTTTGTAACTGCTTTGTTTGTTTCCTCTCTTCTTGCAGTTGTTTGTGAGACGATGCTCAAACCCCCGCACTAAGATGTAGAGTCCACACTAGGAGGAGTAAGAAGAAGAAGAAGAGACTGAACGAGGAAGAAACTCCGACAAACACAAAGAAAACTAGCCGTTTCACCTTTCCGAAACCCCACAGTAACCTTTGACCTCATCCGCCACTGCACCATGTGTCACGTGATCGTGACGTGCCGCTCGATGCTATGGACGCTGCTTAGCATCGTCGCGGCGTTCAGCGAGCTTATCGCGTTCATGAGCACCGATTGGCTGGTGGGGTTCCCGCGCACGCCGGACGCTGTGTTCTCAGGTGTTCACGGTGTTCAAGGGTCGACGGGCGAGGCTTATCGGCCCACACTGGGTATCTACGGGCGCTGTCTACGCCTGCCTCACCTGCGCCGCGGTGTTCTGTGCGGCCCGTACGCTGTTAGCTTCTCAGAGATCGCCAGCGGGTTCTGGAAGGCAACCTCCATCTTCCTAGCGGCGGGAATCCTGATGCTGTGCGCCGTGGCCTTCATATCCGTCTTCACCATGTGCTTCCAGAGCATCATGAAGAAGAGCATCTTTAATGTGTGCGGACTCCTGCAGGCCATCGCCGGTGAGACACACACACACACACACAAACACAGTATTTCACACCGGTAAAGGAACGGTAACTACATCAGCGTCCACAACAGCACACGATTAGCTTCTGTTCATTCTAAGCTTGTACTCCAGTGTTGTCGTCTTCCACTGTGGACACTTAAAGTGATAGTTCACCCAAAATTGTTGATTTCCTAGGTGTATATAACATCCTTCTTTCAGAAAAAAAAACTATTACTAAACTATCTGTTCATCATAAAAGTGAATCTATCCATGATAAAAGTTCCACATTAATGTAACAGCCTCTGCTATAACATTGTCTGTTCATAAAATTGGTTTTGAAAAAAAATATTGTTCACGAACTGTAATCGTCATGTATGTATCGATATTGATAATTTTTTAACAATACCCAACGCTTGCTATGTGGTTGCTAGGGTAGTCTGTTGGTTGCTAGGGTGTTGTTAAGCAGTTGATTGGGTGCTCTTGAATAGTTGAGTGTAGGACATTTACGGTGTGTGTGTGTGGGGGGAACAGGTCACATGGGATGATGAGGTCACTTCATCTGTTTTCCAGACGATTCTGCTGATGTGGGTCAGTCTGACCTCTGACCCTGAGCAGAGTGAGGGCTGATGGGTAATTCAGCATGATGACTTCATGTAGCTGGTGCTGGGTGTAGAGCAAATCTGAAAATTCTTGAACAGTTCCTAAGAGGTTCTCAAACCTTTCCTCAGAAACATGATATTTGACGGACTTCGGGTGTGTGTGTGAGTTTTCTGATCGAGGTCTTGTGTTTTAGTGCTTCCTGCAGATCTTGTAATAATCATAATTAATCTTAAAGAGCACCTATCATGGATTTTTGAAAATGACTGTTCATGTAGTGTGGAATATAGCTCTAAGGGAATGAAAACATCCTGCAAAGATTTATATCTGAAAGTGCACTGTATATAAAGTTATTGTCTTTCAAAAGTGAGAGTCGACTCTGAGTCTATGAAATGAATTGTTTTTGAAACGAGTCATTAGCTGTTACATCGTGACGTAGATAGGTAATTGGCCGCGCCCAACAACTGCGCGCGCAGACTTGAAGTGACGTCTAGAACACATTCAAATACTTCAGCTGAATCGCATCATGTCAAGGAGACACTAGGGGTTTCACAACTACTGATTTTTGCTAGTCGACTAGTTTTGCATAACAGTCGACGACTAGTCGACTAGTCGTTAAATGGTTTATTCTAGGGGTGTGCGAAAACACGAATAGTAAATGTCTCCACGATCTGCTTTTGAAGAAATATGGTAGTAGTATCGTGTTACAGTGCATTCTATCAGTTCTGGCGCCTCTCAACTGTACAACGCGACGTGGCCTACACATCACACGTTAAGGAATAGGTACAGGACACTGCAATTCACAAAAGTTCATTGTTTGCATAAGCCTTGCCGGTTAAACATTTAATTCACGCGCTGTTCTAACGTGCGCTTTGAGCGCGCGGCATATCCCCGACGCTCACAGGCATTAGAAGCCTGTCAAACAGCGCCTGAATACTGGACTAAGTTATCTTTCAAGTCTTATTATGCTAATACTGTTAAATACACACAATGTTTACATAAACAGAATTGGCTATGTCTAAAGTGCAGCCTCCCCATATAGAAAGTGAAAGCAAACATTTGAGAGAAAATCTGGTGTAGGCTAATATGCGTCTATATTAAACACGTCGCGTGCTGGTCTAAAAGCGAGAGTAGTACTCGTATTTTCCGCACTATAAAGCGCACTTAAAAGCCTTTAATTTTCTCAATCCGGCCTTTTCTCAAGCTTTATAATCCGGAGCGCATTATATATGGATCAATTGCTCGCGCTCGTGTCCATCTTATGCCCGCTTTGTCACACGGCCAGTTCAACCTCGTATAAAATATCTCCCGCTTACGAGCGCTCTCTCTAACACACACACGAACAGACACTGCTGTCAGCAGGCTGCGAATGTAAGTTACTTGCCCGCCCCAGCGCGCTCACGCTTACTAAATAAACGCCTCACCTCCGACGCCGCGCACTCGCTGCATTCCCTTTAGCACATCTAGTGGATGCATAATGCAAACCCAGTCAAAAGTTTGAAAAATGTTCTAAAATAGGTCATTGAAGGTGCACCTTATAGTGCTTATAGTATATAGTACTGCCGCTTGTATTTAAAGGGGTAGTTAACAAAAAAATATATCTATATATATGTCATCATTTTGTTTCCGACTAGTCGACTAAGGCCAACAGCGCCAACTAGTGGTTGTGACAGTCGACTAGTCGACTAGTCGATGAAACCCCTAGAAGACACCGTGTTCTACATTGCAAAGACAGTTCAGCACTTTTTCTGACACGTTTGGTCAAACACTATATACAATTTTCAACACTTGATAAGCTATAATCCTGGTTATGGGCGTTCCGTTGCCGACAGTCTCTGCCTACGGTTTACCAATAACAACTGACTGGGTCATTTGACCAATCGCCGCAGATTCGCGTCACTCAAAGGAGGTGTTTGGGACAATGAATCGTTGAACGAATCGTTTGGGAAGCGTTGAGCAAATCAGTTAAAAATAAATGCATATTATGAGACAAATAAAGTGTTTTTTATCCTTGCATGCACGTTAAACTGTTTTTGGGAACTCCCAAAACAAAAATAGGAACATTTCAAATGCTATGATAGGGGCTCTTTAAATCTGCAGTATTTTCACCATGACTTTCACCATGCTGTCCTGCTGTAAAACAACCCAATAATTTCATTAAACATCTCATCTTTGGTGTAAGGTACTCTATAAAAAGTTTTAGAACTTTGTTTTGTCTTTAGAGCAGTATTAGGGGTAAAAAATATTAATATTCTTAGGAAATGTTTTTGGAAATACAAAATATTTGTAACTTCTCGAATGAGAAAGTGAGCAGTTAACCTCGTCATGAAGAAGTTGCTCCTGTATAGTGTTGTATATCCCAGAAGAACAAGAACACATGTGGGCGGGGCTTGATCATGTCTGTGGGGATTTGATTGGATGGTGGGATGGTTGTGGTTGGCTAATGGTGGATGAGAGGCAAAACGTGTAGATGTGTCTTCACCCGCAACCCCTAACACCTGCAAGGTCAGAGGTCAGAAGGATCTGAGTGGAAACACAGGCTGGTTCTGATAGAGATACACAAATGATACACAAATACAGTGTGTGTGTGTGTGTGTGTGTGTGTTTGTATGATGGTCAGGTATGTGTGTGTATGTAAGTACATCCATGTTCATATGAACAGTTGAAGTTATATAGTGGTCATAGGACATAGCGGTAGGATATAGCAGTAATGAATTCAAGTACTAAAATATGATAAATTACGATAATTATTAGCAGTGTTACGCTGTTGCAGAACACACGTGAGGCCCTTCCCGTACTCGTCATTCACGGCTCTGGACTCTCAAAATGCTAGGGATGTGAAAAACGCAGAAAATTGAACGCAATCCGAATTTTTTTATGACAGACAAGAGTTTCGGAGACGGTTTGTAAACATGATTGCCACAACGATTCGGTGTGTGAGGGCCTTTACTGTATGTGTGTGTGTGTGTGTGTATACCCCAGACCAGGACCAAAACCGCGAGAGCAGCAGGAGATTTGAGGCTCATGGCTTGTGATTAGCTGAATGTTAGTTCACTCAAATCTGAGTAACAAATCAGAGAACAGGGGCGGAAATATTGGAGGCTGGTCAAGAAAAGTGCTGGAGACAGAATCACATGTTCTAACAGTGCGGGGGACGTTGGTGTGTGATGGTCTGGTGTGTGTGTGTGTGTGTGTGTGTGTGTGTGTGTGAATAATGGTCAGGTGTGTGTGTATTTGCAGCTCTGAGACCTTCAGACCCTCAACAACATGTGGAAAGAATTTATGACCTACTTTCATTTCCTCATATTATACTAAACACCACACACACACACACTGAACACACCATCACTCACACACACAGACACTGAACACATACTCACTCACTCACTGAACACACACACACACAGTCTCTCTCTCTCACTTACACAAACGTACACTCTCTCTCTCTCTCTCTCACTTACACACACACACACGCACACTTTCCAATGACGGATCTGATGAACTGACTGATGAATGATGATGAAACTCAGTTACTGGATCACATGCGCACTCACACAGACACACATGTAAATGCTGTTCTTCCTCAGTGTTTCTGTCTTGTTTTCCAGCACAAATATTCAAACATTCTTAAATCAAGACACATTTACTGGAGAAGAAGCAAAATGACACAA